>NW_015167549.1:420484-431662 GCF_001447785.1 Gekko japonicus
AAAGCTCTTCATTTGCCAAAGAGATTATGCAAGATGGGAAAGAAATTGTTTTTCCTGATTTTCCCCCTTGCGCTCTAACACTGCACTGCTGCATCCGGGCACCCTCAGAAGCAGCTCTTGGGAATATGGAGATGGCTACCGAAGCTCACAATACTACAATGCACAAGTCAACAATTCTACAGAGGGCTTCTCCGGTTCTCCAACAAAAACTGTTGACTTGTGCATTATAGCGTTGTGAGCTTTGGTTCCGGGAAAAATAATATTGCCTGAAGAAGACTCTCTCGAAACACGCAAATTTTGCCCGGGAGGTGTGTCACTTTGATGCTTGCTGTGTCTCTTTTTGGGAAGCATAACAGCCTGCTGCATCTTTCATCATTGACGACTGCTGCATCTCTCATCAGTCTCTCATCAGAAGCAAGATAGTCTACAGCTCTGAAACCTGTCTTTGTCGCTGTGGACTTTTCTACTAGATATATAATGTTCTTTAGGTTTTGTAGAATAATGAATAAGATACACTAGGGTCTCTATTGTATTCAAGTATATTATTTATATCAATATATGAAGATATAGTAGCATAACAGTATTGTGTTTTTTGTTCTAACACGGTGTTTTTCTACGTTTGAACATAAGAACATAAGAGTTGCCAATGTTGAATCAGGCCAAAGGCCCATCCAGTCCAACACTCTGTATCACACAGTGGCCAGAAATACCAGATGCCATCAGGAGGTCCACCAGTGGGGCCAGGACATTAGAAGCCCTCCCACTGTTGACCCCCCCCCCAAGCACCAAGATGACAGAGCATCACTTGCCCCAGAGCCCCTATCTATACCTTGTGGCTAATAGCCACTGATGGACCTCTGCTCCATATGCTTATCTAATTCCCTTTTGAAGCCGTCCATGCTTGTAGCCGCCACCACTTCCTGTGCAGTGAATTCCATGTGTTAATCACTCTTTGGGTGAAGAAGTACTTCCTCTTATCCGTTCTAACCCGACCGCTCAGCAGTTTCATGGAGTGCCCACGAGTTCTTGTATTGTGAGAAAGGGAGAAAAGTACCTCTCTCTCTACCTGCTCTATCCCATGCATAATCTTATAAACCTCAATCATGTCACCCCTCAGTCACCATTTCTCCAAGCTAAAGAGCCCTAAGCGCTTTAACCTTTCCTCATAGGGAAAGTGTTCCAACCTTTTTATCATTCAAGTTGCCCTTTTCTGCACTTTTTCCAAAGCCATAATATCCTTTTTAAGGTGTGGTGACCAGAACTGCACACAGTTTGCTCAACCTTGCCCTGTTTCCCATGTCTTTGTTGCCCACCTGGAGGCTGGCAACCCTGACATGTACATGTTGATTGAGTAAAATGTGTCCTGATGGTTACTATAGTGAGTTTCTTAGGATCACAGGGGAGGCTGGAGAGGAGGAGGGTGATCAAAGGTTGGAGTGTAGTCTCCCTATGCAAAGGCTATATATGTCAGAATGCCACTTATTTGGGGTTTATAGTGGGGGCAGGTTTGTTGGTTTCTCAGAAACAGCTGGTTAACCACCGCAGAAAATGGAATGCTGAACTATATGAATGCAAAGGTCATAGTTTGCCTAGGGTGCCGGAAAAACTTGGGCCAGCCCGGGGTGGATCACCATACCAAGTACATTTGGACTTGTGGGTGTCAGTTCTCACGAATTCAATGGAGTCACTCTTGTAGAAAGGATAACTTTATTGACAGACATGAGTCACTGAACAGATTCTCTGTTCAGAATAACCGGGGACCACAGAGCAGCAAAGCATAAAGCACATTTAAAATGGTTACAGCCAATGATTATAATTCCCGCTCGAGCCAAAAAGCCTCTTTTGCGGCTACTTCCCTGGGAACCAAACGGCCAGGTTATTATTACTACAAAGCATTTCTCACAGTCTCCCCTCATTAGAAGTGAAGCACAGAGTACTCCACTCCAACACCTGTGACCTTGGGATAGATAACAAAGCAGTAAATAACTTCTTGCAAGCAGGCAGTGTCTAGGCATGCGCATGGGTACAGAAGCGCTGATCACCGAAGGGGGGGGGGAAGACTACATCGCGTGCATAATATAGCAAAGCATACACAGAACCGAATATGATCAGGAACCTAAAATACCGTTTGGCAGCTTTCTGACAGTGGGTCACCATACTGAAAAGGTTGGAATCCACTGCCATAGAGTCCACCCTCCAAAGCTGCCATTTCCCCCCAGGGCAACTGATCTCTGTGGTCTGGAGATCAGTTGTAATTCTGGGAGGTCTCCAGGACCCACCTGGAGGTTGGCAAGCCTAACCTGGAAATTCAGTTCCCGGCACAGAACTCTCAGAGCCCATCTAGCAAAAGGTCTTGTGGAGGAGACGCACTTCCTAACATATTCTGAGATTCCAGTTTGTGTGTGCATCTGAGAAACCGGATTGTGGGAGAGAGAGAATAATGCTGGAGTTGCAATTTCAATTTGAATTTAAAAAAAAAAAAGCTTCTGCTTTTGAAATGAGACTTGGAACGATACTTTCTTATGTTTTAACTGATTCTTGAAGTCTTGATGACTTTGAAGGAAATAATATTTTAACGTCAGTCTAAAGCAACCACGGAGTAGTCACCAAGTGATGAGCAGGCGTGAGTCAGCCTGCGATAAGGATGCGCTGTCTTCACTTTGTGCATTCTGCAATTTTGCCTCAAATTTCATCTTCACTTTTAATCTCTGCACAACTACAGGCTTGGAGATTTCCATCAGGGTGACACCAAATTCATCAGATCTGGCTTCTAGACTCACACGCCCAGGCCTATTAAAAAAAAATGACTGCCTTGCTTGACCTGTTATGGGGGTGCCGTTTATTAAATTCCTGGGAGAGGACTTTTCCTAAATCCAGAATTTGATGCAGGATGATCAGATAATGAGTGTGAGCCATATTTCTGACTGGAAGGGTTTGTTGACATGCCAGGCGCCCTTAACTCCCGCCAATCACAGCTAAGCTTGGGTTTCGGGGAGATGTAGACAGAAACCACAACAAGAGTAGCTCATAAAGATGCTGGTTTTCCTGCCTCATCAACGTGCCACTTCTATTTACTTATTTAGATATTTGTACCACACTTTTCTGCCCAATGGGGACCCAACATGGCGTACAACCATATTCTGCCCTATTCCGTTTTATCTTCACAACCACCCTGTGAGGTAGGTAAGGCTGGGAGTGGTCACCCAATGAACTTCCATGGCACAGTAGGGATTGGAACCCACGTCTCCCAGAACCTAGACCAGCACTCTAACCACTACACCATGCTGACTCCCCAAACATTTGTAAGGAAGCCCTTTGCGCATAAAAGGACCCTTTCCATACGTGGAGTGTGTTGGCACACCAGGGGGATAACAAAATAAAGCAATAACAAAAAACAGGATTATTGAAAAATCAGGACTTTGAGTGGTGAGGGAGCAAACTGTTACAAGCAAGTCCGCAAAATAACAGGAGGTGAGCAAGCAAATTTAGTCTGGAGGCAAAAAGAGCTCCCTGGATAGTTTATGAGTTACTCTAGAGTGAATGGCACCAATTGGGTTTGCTCTTACTGTAATAGTTGACCAGATAGCACATTAACACGATCAGCACAAAACCATACGTGGAGCTGATCATCCAGCTTTTTATGCTGTGTGTGTTAAACAAATTAAAATGTGATGTCTAGCCATCTGTTCTACCCCAAGAAAGGCTGCATGCTTCCACCACTTATTTGGATCGTGTGTACTGTTTGCATAAAATTTTAGTGTGCATAATTTATTCTGCAACTTTTACTGTTTCATATAATTTATTTTGGCTTTGTTAGAAATCAAAGAGGGGCAAGAATCTACTCGAGTCTCACTTCAGCGACTCGGCACCCCCTCTGGCTTTGTCGGATTCCATTGGGCCTTGCCTACATATGTCTTCACACCCAGAAGGACTAGAAACATGAGTGTTTCAGGAAGCGAAATTCTGAAAACCCTGCCCCTTTTTTTACTCCCACAGAAATGTAGCATCATTAGGCAAGGAAAGTTCAGCACTCTCCTGCTCCCTCAGATTTCAGGCTTGGGATGAGTAGCAAAACTCCTCTCCTCACATGGGAGTGTCCATCTTGCTCCTTGCTTGGGTGGTTCACCACTAATGAGGGTCTAGAGTCATGACTCTGCATTTATATGTCAGCATCAGAACAGTGGAGGGAAAAACAACCTTGTTTTAGGAAGAAGTCCTAGTTCAGAGCGAAAACCAGAAATGTATCTATAATAGGGTTGCCAAGTGTATCTTTGCCGGCGTCTTATGCGTGCGCGTGCACGTCACCCGGAAGTGATGGGAGAACGCCAGGCACACTGGGGGCCTTGTATGGCCGTGGCCCTGTCCCCAGCATGCCCGGCGTGCCCACGTCACTTCCTGGTGACGCGCACACAGGGGTGGGGTTCCCCCCAGGGCCCGATTCCGCAGCATCGGAAATCGGGCCTCCAAAGCGGGGGTTTACCCGCCACCCGCCCCCACTTGGCAGCCCTAATCTATAAGGCCCCTGGCTTGGTCAATAAGTTTACTACTTAGAACAAGTGTGCATGCACATGAAAGCTTATTCCCCAGAATTAAACTTTGTTGGTCTTAAAGGTGCCACTGGACTCAAACTTTGTTCTTCTACTTAGGAGACTGCAAATAAAGTTTAACAGAGTCACTCTAACCCAGTTGTCTTCTGTTTCTTAGAGTTGCCAACTCTGGGTTGGGAAATTCCTGGAGATGTCAAAGTGGAGGGTGGGGAGGGTGGGGTTTGGGCAGGGGTGGGACCTCAGTTGGGTGTAATGCCACCCTCCAAAGCAGCCATTTTGTCCAGTGAAACTGAGCTCTGCCATCTGGAGATCACTTGTAATTCCTGGAGGCCTCCAGACCCGAGGGTTGCAGATCCAGGAAGGGATGGGAGGGTAGGGCTGCCAGCTCCAGGCTGGGAAATTCCTGGAGATTTGGGGATGGAGCTGGGGGAGGAGAGAGACCTCAGAGGGGTACAAGGACATAGAGTCCACCCTCTGAAGCATCCATTTTCTCCAGGGGAACGAGCTATAATTCTGGGGGATCCCCAGGTCCCGCCTGGAGGCTGGACTCCTTACCAGACCCCACCTTGAGTTTTGGCAACCCTACCCCTGATCCAGCGTCTGAGCATGGCAGGGGAGGCTATGTCCAGGTCCCTTTACCATTCCAGTTTGCTTATAAAATAGGTCCCCCCTTCCACCTTTTCTTGACTTATGAGATTTTATGTGATGGTAAACCTGTGAATGGAGCTGCGGTGGCTCAAGTGGTTAAGACACTGAACTGCAGGCTGTAGAAGGTCAGTAGTTCAGCAGTTCGAGACCCGAGTGTGCCGCATGACGGAGTGAGCTCCCATCTCTAGTTCCAGCTCCTGCCAACCTAGCAGTTCGAAAGCAAGAAATTGCAAGTAGATAAATAGGTACCACTTCGGTGGGAAGGTAACAGCGTTCCATGCGCCTTGGTGTTTAGTCATACCGACCACATGACCACGGAAACGTCTTCGGACAGTGCTGGCTCTTTGGCTTTGAAACGGAGATGAGCACCGCAACCCTAGAGTCGGATTCGACTGGCTTTCGAGCAAGGGAAACTTTACCTTTACCTTAAACCTGTGAATAACCAGTGCCATGAGGCAATATTGGGGGAAGGCCTCTTTGCCCTATAGCTGGCCCTCCAGAGGAACTGGCTGGCAACTGTGTGACACAAGATGCTGGAATAGGTGGACCACTGGTCTGACTAGGGTTGCTGGGGTCCCCTGGCCACCAGGGGGGTAGGTTTGCCAGATCCAGGTTGGGGTATTCCTGGAGATTTGTTGATGGAGCCTGGGGAGGACAGGGACCTCATTGGGGCACAATACCATACAGCCCACCCTCCAAAGCATCCCTTTTCTCCAGGGGCACTGATCTCTGTAGTCTGGAGATGAGCCATAATTCCGAGGGATCCCCATTTCCCACCTGGAGACTGGCATCCCTAGGTCTGATCCAGCAGAGTTCTTATCTGTTGTATACTGAAAAATCCACCCTGATTAAGAGTTTGGGGGAACTCAAGTCACTCTGAAACTCCTTTGGGTAGTAAAGGGCAGGGTATAAATCCAGTCTCTTCTTCTTCACTACCACCAACACCAACACCACTCCTGCCGTTTTCTTGTCTCTCCTGCTCCCTTCTCCCTTTTTTTATTTTTTCCTTTTCTCCTTCTTTCTATTTTCCCCGCAACTGCTGCTTCATGTGGCGGTATAGAATCCTCTTTTCTGCCCCCGGACAGGGATGACTCTAACCGTGCCATTTTGCTGAACCTGTAACTCAGCTGCCAGTACTTATAATGACTTTCATTTTAATACACCTACAGGATCATGTGGACTGGCCCTAATCCATCCTTAGTGATCTTGATCTTGAGCAGAAATTAACATTTGTGAATGTCATCTCGTGGACTCCTAAATCCAGTGATTGCTTTAATATCCACTATGCTGCAGTTTCAAAGGGTCAAAAGCATGTGAATTCTTCCCTGCAAGACAAATATCAGAAGAACCTGGAAACCCCTGATCCGATTCAGTATAGGGCAGCTTCATTTATCCAGTAATGTAACAGGGTGAGAAGCTAGGGATGCCAGCCTCTAGGTGAGTCCTGGGGATCCCCTGGAATTATAGCTTATCTCCAAGCTTCAGGAATCAGTCCCCCTGGAGAAAATGGATGCTTTGGGGGTGGACTCTATGGCATTGTATCCCACTGAGGTCCCTGTCCTCCTCAGGCTCCATCCCCAAACCTCTAGGAGTTTCCCAACCTGGATCTGACAACCCATTTTCTCCAGGGGAACGAGCTATAATTCTGGGGGATCCCCAGGTCCTGCCTGGAGGCTGGACTCCTTACCAGACCCCACCTTGAGTTTTGGCAACCCTACCCCTGATCCAGCGTCTGAGCATGGCAGGGGAGGCTATGTCCAGGTCCCTTTACCATTCCAGTTTGCTTATAAAATAGGTCCCCCCTTCCACCTTTTCTTGACTTATGAGATTTTATGTGATGGTAAACCTGTGAATGGAGCTGCGGTGGCTCAAGTGGTTAAGACACTGAACTGCAGGCTGTAGAAGGTCAGTAGTTCAGCAGTTCGAGACCCGAGTGTGCCGCATGACGGAGTGAGCTCCCATCTCTAGTTCCAGCTCCTGCCAACCTAGCAGTTCAAAAGCAAGAAATTGCAAGTAGATAAATAGGTACCACTTCGGTGGGAAGGTAACAGCGTTCCATAGGATTGCCTAGTCTCCCCTGGCCACCAATGGAGCAGAAATGAACAAGGAATAGCTGGACCTAGGTTTCAGATGTGGAGCCTCATCTATATGTTTCATGGGCCACCAATTCAGGTGTCATATAATAACCAATACTCCCTCTAAGCTGTGGAGTCTTGTGAGCAAAAATTCTACTTTATGAGATACTGGCATTAAAGTTATGAGTGAGCAATTTGGCTATTGCATAAATTAATTTACTGTGGAGCCATCCTTCCTGAGCTAAGACAAAAATGTGTGAGCCGGAGGCTAAAAAACTGTGAGCTAGCTCACACTAACTCAGCTTAGAGGGAACAGCGGTCCACACTCCTGACCACCATACCAAACTGGCTCCTGACCTCCTTAGCTTTTGATCGTTGTTGTTAAAGATTGTGTTGAGTAACTTTGCCCCTACCTAGTGACTGCGTAGTCTACCAGTTGTTGCTGTTCTAGTGTTCAGCCTTTGAACTCTTGGCCGTGGCCTCTATTTTTTTTAATGAAATTTGTAATTGAAATTACAGTATTTTGAGGAAGAGGAGGAGGAGGAGGATGAAGATATAGACAGACAGACAGTCAGATTTAATAATGCAGGTAGACTTCTGCCAATATCAGTAAACAGGGGGAAATGAATTCATGATCTTAATGACCAGACACCCAAGGTGCATGGAAACACTTAAATAGTAAGGCTCAGTTCAAATGGATTTTTTCCCTCTGAATGATGTGTTTTTTAAAATCACATGTGGCAGAAGATGATTAATGCATGTAGGGGAGACTGCTATGAAAAAGCACTGCCTTTAAGCAAGAAAGCAGCATAATTGCACAAAATGGACACATTCTAATTTGTGCAAACAGCTCACCCAACAATCAGCTCACAATTGCTGAGCAGGGTGGGAGGTGAACAGGTGGCTGTTCAAGGAAGCCTAGTTAGAGATGCCAGGGACTGAGCACAAGACCTTCCATATACCTAGCAGAAATTCCTTGTACTCCGCCACTAACCTACAGTCCTTCCATAATATATGTATGCATGGTACATATGTGTGTACTTGAAGTTCCTGAATGGGTGAGCCTCCTGATCAAGCTGGAAACAAAGCAGTGTTTGTTCACAATACACCCTTTAAAGGTTTTGACTGGAACTTATAAATACAGAGAAAGTTAATAATCATTGTTAAAGCACATAGTTGCTGAGACATTTTTCACAGTGCAAAGGATGGCATAGAACTGAGCCTTTGTTGCAGTTTTTAATCTATTTGTCATTTTTTAAAAAAATCCTCCCCTTCCTGTAAGGAACTCAGGCCTTCTTCCCCTCTTTGTTTTTGCCCTCCCAGCCTCCAGGGCTGGTTCTCCAGCCAAGCCACTAGGGATATCTGCTCTAGGGTTGGGAAATCCCTGGAGATTTGGGGGCTGGATGTAGTTGCTGTGACATTTTTCATAGTGCAAAGGATGGCATAGAATTGAGCCTTTGTTGCAGTTTTTAGTCATTTTTAAAAAATCCTCCCCTTCCTGTAAGGAACTCAGGCCTTCTTCCCCTCTTTGTTTTTGCCCTCCCAGTCTCCAGGGCTGGTTCTCCAGCCAAGCCACTAGGGATATCTGCTCTAGGGTTGGGAAATCCCTGGAGATTTGGGGGCTGGAGCCTGGAGATGGCATGGTGTGGGGGAAGGGAGGTACCTCAGTGGGGTATAATGCCACAGAGTCCACCCTCCAAAGCAGCCATTTTCTCCAGAGGGACTGATCTTGGTCGTCTGGGGATCAATCATAACAGGTGGAGATCTCCAGGTGCTACCTGGAGGCTGGCAACCCTACAAGCCACCCAAGTGGCTGCTTGATACAGCACCATGAGCAGGGTGCACATCCATCGCAGGGGCTGGGCTGGCTCCCAGCACAGAAGGTGACTGGCCACACATGCTAGGTCCTTGCCACCACCGGACTCCAGGGGCATAGACCTAGGAATGGGGGGGTGGACAGTGTTCCCTCTAAGCTGAGTTAGTGTGAGTTAGCTCACAGTTTTTTTAGCTTCCGGCTCACCCATTTTTCTCTTAGCTCAGGAAGGATGGCGCCAGAGCAAACTGATTTATGCAGTAGCCAAATCGCTCACTCATAACTTCAAAGCCAGTAGCTCACAAAGTAGAATTTTTGCTCACAAGACTCCACAGCTTAGAGGGAGCATTGGTTACCTTGAACTAGCCCTGCCAAACCTTTGTGATAGACTAGGCTTCAAGCTGAGTGGTTCAAAGCCACCCGATGCACTTCATAGCTGAATGGGGAATTTTGAACCTGGGACTCTCCAGTTCTAGGCCAACAGGCTAGCCACCACCCCTCAGGGGCTCTCTAGAGAAAACAGATTTCCTCACCCTTCGCTTGATGCCCATAACAGAGCATCTCACTGGAAAGCAAGCATACTAGATGACATCCATTTTTCATCCCCAAATGTGCTCTGGTATGTATGATTCTGCCTTTATATTATGTTAGAGCCATCACAAATGACTAAACTGAGGCTATTGTACTTAGGTCGCAGAGGTCCATCAGTGGCTATTAGCCCCAAGGTGTAGATAGGGGCTCTGGGGCAAGTGATGCTCTGTCTTCTTGGTGCTTGGGGGGGGTCAACAGTGGGGGGCCTTCTAATGTCCTGGCCCCACTGGTGGACCTCCTGATGGCACTGGTATTTCTGGCCACTGTGTGATACAGAGTGTTGGGCTGGATGGGCCTTTGGCCTGATCCAACATTGGCATCTCTTATGTTCTTATGTACATTACAAAAGACAAGAGTCACTGGAAAAAAACCATCATGCCAGGAAAAGTTGAAGGCAGCAGGAAAAGAGGAAGAGCCAACATGGGATGGATGGACTCAGTCGAGGAAGCCATAAGGGCCCTCAGCTTGCAAGACGTGAGGAAGGCTGTTAGTAATAAAATGTTTTGGAGGTCATTAAGTCATGGAGTTGCCCTAAGCTGGAAGCAACTTGAAGGTACTTGACACAAACACAAGTCACAACTGATTGATGGTGACCCCCCAGGAAGGGGATTTCAAGACAAGTAAGAATCAAAGGTGGTTTGTCATTACCTTCCTCTGTAGAGTCTTCCTTGGTGGTCTCCCATCTGAGTACCAACTCTGCTTAGCTTCCAAGGTCTGATGAGACTGCGCTATACCATGCTGGCTTCCCTCTTTCTGACTTTAAAGATAAATTAACACAAGAAGCTAGCTAATACTGAATCATACTATTGCTATGCATAGGCGTAATCTTCGTGGGGGCGGCGGGGCGTGAGCCCCCGCCGAAATTTTCAGGAAGATACTCAGCCTCCCCCGGGAGCCACCCTTGCTCCTAGCAAAGCAATGCCTCTGGTCCAGCCCCAGCCCCCCCCGGGAAATTGGAAAGTCTACACCGCTGTTGCTATGTCAAAGTCAATAATGTCCGTTCTTCCTGGTGGTAATTCTTCAGGATCTAGGGAAGAGGTCTTTCATATAGTCTGCTACCAGGTCTGTTTTAAGTGGAGATTATGGTAATTGATCCTGGGACCTTCTGCATACAAGGCAGATGTTCTACCACTCAGTGACCCTCCCCGAATGCACCTCCCCTAGATGGACAAATGGTCCATCTAGACCAGGGGTGGCCAAACTCCAGCTCGGGAGCCACATGCGGCTCTTTCACACATATTGTGCGGCTCCGGGCAGGGCAGCTGGGCAAGCGAAGGGGAGGTAGCAAACAAATATAATTGGACAAATTAACATCATTATCAATATCTGCTTTTAGTACTTTTGTTTTTATTTTTGGCCGTCTCATTTAATGTTAATAAAAAGCAATTTGCATATTTCCCAGTAAAAACGTGTCATATTTGTTCACGTCTTGCCGCTCTCAAACATCTGACGTTTATTCTCTGTGGCTCTTACGTTAAGCAAGTTTGGCCACCCCTGTTATATG
>NW_015167549.1:431745-469662 GCF_001447785.1 Gekko japonicus
TCAAAGCCAGTAGCTCACAAAGTAGAATTTTTGCTCACAAGACTCCACAGCTTAGAGGGAGCATTGGTTACCTTGAACTAGCCCTGCCAAACCTTTGTGATAGACTAGGCTTCAAGCTGAGTGGTTCAAAGCCACCCGATGCACTTCATAGCTGAATGGGGAATTTTGAACCTGGGACTCTCCAGTTCTAGGCCAACAGGCTAGCCACCACCCCTCAGGGGCTCTCTAGAGAAAACAGATTTCCTCACCCTTCGCTTGATGCCCATAACAGAGCATCTCACTGGAAAGCAAGCATACTAGATGACATCCATTTTTCATCCCCAAATGTGCTCTGGTATGTATGATTCTGCCTTTATATTATGTTAGAGCCATCACAAATGACTAAACTGAGGCTATTGTACTTTGGTCACATTACGAAAGACAAGAGTCACTGGGAAAAAACCATCATGCTAGGAAAAGTTGAAGGCAGCAGGAAAAGAGGAAGAGCCAACATGGGATGGATGGACTCAGTCGAGGAGGCCACAAGAGCCCTCAGCTTGCAAGACCTGAGGAAGGCTCCCTCCTCTGTGAGGACAGATCTGCACGCCCCCCCCCCCAATAGCTAGCAATCCAAAACAGTCCAGTGGAGCCTGAGCGGTGGGTGTTGCCTTCTGACACACTTCTGGTGATGTCAGGGGGTGTGGCATATGCAAATAAGTTAATGAGTTATGCTGATGAGCTCCTGCACCTCTTTTTCTACAAAATGACCCCTGGCAAGAGGTGTCCAGGACCAAAGCCAGGACTTTGTGTGTGCAGAGCAGGTGCTCTTATCACTGAGTGGTGGCCCCTCCTGAAGCAGAAAGACTGAAGCTTCTCGGGTCCAAGGCACCTTCTTGAAACTACGAGCTATGAGTGTGCCAGAAGACAGGCCCTTTCACCCAGTTTCTTGAGCCTGAGACACAAAATGGCACGTCAATTTTAGTGGGTTTTTTTAATTATGTAAATTTTTATGAGTTCTAAGGAAGAAAATGGCTCGCAGCCATCTTGCCTCTGGTGATGATCTTGAGAGCTCTCCCAAACGCGACAAGCTCCAGCCTGCCAATGACTTGGATCAGAGACTTCCAAGGAAAACTCGGATGTTGTCAGAAACGGGGCTGCTGAGTAACGGAGGCAGAGGGGCCCTCCTGTCTGCCCAAGCCAACCAGACTGCTGAGAACAGACCGAGATGATGAAGGCGGCACTGTCGGGACTGAGGAGGCCTCCGTCAGCAGGCCTGCCAGGTCCAAGGTTCTGACGAGGTGCGGTCAACCAAAGTTCGCAGGACCAGACAGGGCCATAAACATCAAAATGACTAATGGAGTGAGGTGCCTCAGGTGCAACCATGGATAAGAAACAATAGACAATAAGAAAGAACAGCTCAGTCTGCAGAAATTAGAAAACAATGCAATCAAAGCAATCTCGTGCTCTAAGTAATGGTATACTGTTATTAATGTAGAAAAGAATAAGAGTCCAGTAGCACCTTAAAGACTAACAGCATTTCTGGCCTGGTAGGTGCTTTCGTGACTCACCGAAGCTCATCGCCTGCCATGTATTTGGTTAGTCTGTAAGGTTCTACTGGACTTTTACTCTTTCCTACTGCTACAGACAGACTAGCACGGCTACCCATCTCGATCTATTATTAATGGTGTACGTAATACCAGTGAATGACATGACTCGAGTCAACAAGGCCTTCTACACCTCCTATTTTAAAATAAATAAAACAGAAAGAAGAAGTCTGCCAAGTCATAAAAGAAGTCCACCAACTATTTGGGTTTCCTAATGGCCCCAAATTCCCAGGGCCAAAGCTGTATGCTCATCTGTTTTTGTGTGTAGAATCAACTGCTAATGTTTGATTTATTTTGGAAAATTCAATAAAGAAGTGTAAAAAAAAAAAAAAAGGGCCAAAGCCTGAGACCTGGCGACGTTACCAAGTATGCAACTAGTTGAGGGGATGAGGAGGGCTAGAATTGGCTACTAATCATGCGTTTACTTTGCAGATCTAGTTCTTCTAAACTAGAGGTGCCAAACTCATTTGTTACAACAGCTGGATCTGATATAAATGTCACTTTGTCAGGGCCAGGCCATGAATGCCATAAATGCCAGGTACAGCAGATATAAACTTTGTAAGGAACACAGGCAAACCCAATTAATGATATTATTTCTTCTCAAAATATAAACATGCTTGAAATGTCAACACTCTAAGAGTATTTCCTTACAGTCTCTCCCTGATGCCCACCCTCCCACTTCCACCGCCCATTACTTATTAGCACTGGGACAGCATAAAGGGACACAATGCACAGCCTCTGTCGTCTGGCAATGTTCGCAGGCCAGATAAGAGCCCCAGATGGGCCAGTTCAGGCCCCGCAGACCATATATTTGACACCCCTGTTGTGGTGTTGTTGTTGTTGATGTTCAGTCACACAGTCGAGTCTGACTCTTCGCAACCCCATGGACAAGATCTCGCCAGGTCCTCCTGTTTTCCGCCGTTCTCTGAAGTTGGCTCAATTTCATGTTCGTTGCATCGATGACACTGTCTAACCATCTCATCCTTTGCCATCCCCGTCTTCTTTGACCTTCAATCTTTCCCAGCATCAGGGTCTTCTCCAGGGAGTGCTCCCTTCTCATTTGGTGGCCAAAGTATTTGAGCTTCAGTTTCATTATCTGGCCTTCCAGGGAACAGTCAGGGTTGATTTCTTTTAGGATTGACTGATTTGATCTTCTTGCAGTCCAAGGGACTCTCAAGAGTCTTCTCCAGCACCATAGTTCAAAAGAATCTATTCTTCGGCGCTCGGCCTTCCTTATAGTCCAACTCTCGCAGTCATACATGACTACTGGGAATACCATTGCTTTGACCATGCGGACTTTTGTTGGCAGGGAGATGCTGCCACAGTCTGCGGTGATCTGGGATCCCAGGAATGTGAAGTCTGTCACTACTTCCACGACTTCCCCTTCTATTTGCCAAGGAGTGATGGGGCCGGATGCCATGATCAATGTTCCCTCTAAGCTATGGAGTCTTGTGAGCAAAAATTCTACTTTGTGAGCTCCTGGCATTAAAGTCGTGAGCAGGTAATTTCGCTACTGCATAAATTAGTTTGCTCTGGAGCACTCCTTCCTGAGCTAAGGCAAAAATCTGTGAGCCAGAGGCTAAAAAACTGTGAGCTAGCTCACGCTAACTCAGCTTAGAGGGAACACTCAGCTTAGAGGGAACACTTAGTTTTTTTGATGTTGAGCTTCAAGCCCACTTTTGCACTCTCCTCTTTTATCCTGAGCAAGAGGCTCTTAAGGTCCTCTTCACTTTCTGCCATTAGATTGGTATTGTCTGCATAGAACCCCTGTTCTAAACTCATTTAAATCAATAGGTTTAGATAAGGTTCCCAACATTGCTTCGGCAAATGACAGGAGATTTGGAGATCAGTGCCTGGGGAGGGTGGAGTTTGGGGAGGCTATAATGTCACTTCACTCTAAGCTGCCTCTTGTAGTCTCTATGCTCTTTACCATAGAAACTAGGGGAAATCCCCAGAATGTCATTATATGGAAGCCATTCCCCTCCACACCTCAACTCCTTGAGGGTAGGAAATTGAAGTTGGGGGAGGATAACTTCCCACTCCAGGGTGGGTAAATAAGAACATAAGAGAAGCCAATGTTGGATCAGGCCAATGGCCCACCTAGTCGAACACTCTGTCACACAGTGGCCAAAAATACCAGGTGCCATCAGGAACTCCAGCAGTGGGGCCAGGACACTAGAAGCCCTTCCACTGTTGCTAGGGGAACTCTGAGAGGCTAGAGGAACTCTGCATAGGATTGTACAGTCAGTCACTCTGCATCTTAAGACCAGTGCTCTTACAGTTTTCCCCGGCCTCTATCTTTCTGCTCCAATCAGAAAAGTTTGAAGTCTTTCCCCAGCCTGAGGAACCTTCATTCAAGCCGCTTACATTGGAGGAAGTCTCCTTTAGCTGGAGGAAGACTTCAGATTTTGCTGAGGAGTGGCAGGACGCAAGTGCCTTTATTGAAAGCTAGTAAGGTGTAGTGGTTAAGAGTGGTAGACTCTAATCTGGAGAACCAGGTTTGTTTCCCTACTCCTTCTCCACATGAAGTCAGCTGGGTGACCTTGGGTCAGTCACAGTTCTCTCAGCCCCCAAAATGAAAACCTAGCTCACCACAAAAACAGCTAGAGTTTCAGGCTGCCAGACAATCTTTGGATCTCCTGGCTATACTACACCCACTGCTATATGATTGTTGTTGTTGTTGTTGTTCCCTATATCTGAATTCTTTAATGTGCTGTTTTGGGGTGATCAGCTTTTTCCTTTCAACTGCTGGAACATCTCAAAGAGAATATTAAATGGCTGTTTCTAACTATTTATACTTAGATTTTTTGGGGGAGTTTGTCTTTCTTTCTCCATGACCTCCAAAAATTACAAAAATATGAGCCGTGAAACTCACCAGAGAGTGTTTCATTCTTGGGGGCGGGGGGCTGCTTTTCATGCCTCTCAGAACATTCTGGTATATTTGTAAACAGAAACGGACAAGCTGTCCTGGAGATTGGTACAACATGTCTAAATCGATGTGGTTTGGATTTATATTTACAGACCAGCCGCGTGTTGATCAGACAAGCCATGTGAAGAATGCGTCATGGTGTGGTCTGCGGGGGGGGGGGGGGGGGAGAAGGGAGAGAAAACTTCCCAGGATCTCATTGAACAGAAGTTGGTAGTGAAAATGTTACGCAGGAATCATGGGATCCAGCTGCAAAGGGGCAAATGACCAAGTTGACAAAGGGAGAATTTCTGACCTGAACACTACCATTCTATTCAGCAAAGCTTGAAGTCTTCCTCCAGGAGAATGAGTCCTCCTCCGACTTAAGTGGCTCGTCCTCTAGCAGAAGAGGCACATACATTGGAGGAATGCTCTTGGGCTTGGACAAAGGCTTCAAACTAGGGATGCCAACCTTCAGGCGGGTACTGGGGGATCCCCCAGAATTACATCTCTTCTCCAGGCTACAGAGATCAGTTCCCCTGGAGAAAATGGGTGCCTTTGGAGGGTGGACTCTATGGCACTGTACCCCACCGAGGTCCCTGTCCTCCCCAGACTCCATCCCCAAATCTCCAGGAGTTTCCCAACCTGCAACTGTTCCCCCCATCCTCCACCACTGGCTGGGGGGGTCCAAGTTATGGCCCCCCAAAAAGGTGCCCCTATCCTCATTTCCTATGGATGAAAAAAAGCAAAAAGGGCAAGGGCAATAGAAGCCCAGTAAAACAGAGACTCAGAGAATCTCTGCAGTAGAAACTGAAGGGGGGTATTTTTGCAAGCCCAGCAGAACAAGTACAATGTGCGGAATGTCCAGCAGTACCAGTGCAATCAAAGAGTGCCCAGAGGAACCCAGTGCCATTGTGGCAATGCCAGCTCAACAGGACTAATGTGAAGCATGGAATCACTCTACAAGCAACGGGGGGTGCAAGCCCAACAGAACCAGTTACAATGTGCAGAATACCCAGCAGAACCCAATGCCACTGGCATTGCAAGCTTAAAAGAACTGATCTCAAAGCAGGGTCACAAGAAATCCAAGTGAGGGGGTAGGATTTTGCAAGCTCCAGCAGGGCAGAGATTGGCAACAAGGTGGGCATGTGTGCAAAGCCCCTGCACCCACTCAGCTTCCCCAGCTGGCCAGAGGCCACCAAAGCCAGGGCTGAGGGAAAAGGACCCTTCAAGGAGACTCGGGGTGTTTCTTCCTGCTGTGGGTCTTCCCTCTCTATGTGTGTCTCTCTCAGCCCTCCTTCTCAGGAGGTCTGCTACTTTCGCACCACTTTGGGGTGGGACATTTCCCTCAGAGAAGGAAAGCCCGTTGCCCTACCTCCCCCCTTCTCTGCTTCCCTGTGACCACCACAGTCATCCCAGCACCACACAAGCAGCAGGTGAATTACCCTTTCCTTTCCTGGTAGGAAAAGTGCCTGGGTCGGCCTGGCTCAGCAAGGTCAGGTTAGAGGCCAAAAGTGCCATGGCCTCCACAGGCGAGCTTACTCATCCTGTTCTAGCAACCCTCCACCCCGCCTCCCCCATGCCTGACTCTCCTTCCCTCACACCCTTACTCATCCTCCCCCCGCCCTCTTGTGCTGTCAGCTCCACTGCACTAAGCTGCCCCCTTGTTCCCCCTCCCCACAAAACATTTCTGGCTATGGGCCTGTGCAGGAGCCCAATTCAGATGAGGACCAGGGCACATTGGGGAAACCAACTTAAGCCTTCCTCCTGTGCCATTTTCCTGAACTGAAACAGCCACGAGGGGTGCTATTTGCCCCATTGAGGGCTCCCCCTGTATCGAGGGAGTATAGATACATACATTTTCCCCATGGAGCAAATAGCAACTACAGGGCCATTTCAGGTGGGGAAAATGGCATGGGAGGGAAGGCTTTAGTCCCTTCTTGCTGCATGGCAGGTCCTGATGCAAGCTTGGCACTTATGTGAGTTCCCTGTGAGGAATGGCAGTGCACATCTGATTGGAAGTCCATACAGTAGACGCAGACCCAACCTGAATGTATGACTAGGCCAGGGGTATCAAACATACAGCCCACGGGCCTGAACCAGCCCATCTAGGGCTCTTATCTGGCCTATGAGCAACTGATCATTACCTTTACTGCCAGATGACAGAGGCTATGCTTTGTGAAGAAGAGGAGAGTGGATTTATACCCCGCCCTTCACTACCCGAAGGAGTCTCAGAGCGGTTTACAATCTCCTTTCCCTTCCCCTTCCCACAACAGACACCCTTTGAGGTAGGTGGGGCTGAGAGAGCTCTTTTGAGGACTGCTCCTGAGAGAACAGCTCTGAGAGAACTTGTGACTGACCCAGGGTCACAGCAGCAGCTGCATGTGAGGAGTGGGGAATCAAACCCGGTTCTCCCAGATTAGAGTCTGCGCTCCTAACCACTACACCAAACTGGCTCTCCTTGTGTCCCTGTCTACTGTCCCAGTGCTAATGAGAAATGGGAGGTGGAAGTGGGAGGGCGGGCATCAGGGAGAGTCTGTAAGGAAATACTGTCAGAGTGTTGATGTTTTAAGCATGTTTGCATTCTGAGTAAAAAATTATATCATTAATTGGGTTTCTCCTGTGTCTTTTATAAAGTTTGTATCTCCAGTACCTGGCTTTATAGTTTATGGCACACATGGCCCGGCCTGACAGTGACATTTATGTCAGATCCAGCCGTTATAACAAATGAGTTCAACACTTCTGGATTAGGCTGTCAGTGGGGATGTGAGCCCAAGGCCACCCAAGTTCACAAGCAATACTACCAAAAAACCCATTCACACATGCAAGTTCAGTGACCAAAGCGACCAGTATTAACTTTCATGTTCAAATCTATCATTGCAGGTCAACCACCACAGGCAAAACTTGAAGCATTGCTTCAGACACGAGGCTTTTCAATGGAAGCAATTTGCTTGAACATGCGCATGTATGTGTGGTGAGATGCTCAAGTGTGGACTAGATAGTATTACCACCATAGACCAGTTAAGGTGAAGCACATGAGCCGTGGATTCAAACAGGGTGAGTTTAAAGACTTTGCTTATCTCTCCTTTTACAATCAATAGGACTTAAAGAGTAAGCTCAAAGAAGGGATTGGATCCAGTGACAAGGGAGCAAAAGGCAAAGTGTTACTTGCCACAGTTCCAATTGTGCAAGCAATAGCACAACAGCTGCAGCAACTCATCAACTTTTAGTTTTCTTTCCACAAAACAATGTGCATGCGGAATGTACAGTGGACTGCTCATATGATTTCATTTCTTTTGGTTTTGAAATTGCATGAGAATAACTTGTGTGACGACTTGAGCACGCAGGAAAGATAGTGGGATGCAGTTATTTCCACTCGAACAAGGTCTGTTGTGCACACATCTTCCATGGGATCCAACCCTGAGACTGAGCAATACAAAGGAAGCCCAAAAGAAGGAGGGTCTTATACTTGCAGAAGGTAGGCTTGGACGTGACACAAACTGAGCTGTGGCTCAATGGTAGAGAATCTTCTTGGTGTGTAGAAGTTCCCAGGTTCAGTCCCTGGCACCTCCAACTAAAAGGGCCAGGCAGTAGGTGGCATGAAAGACAGCTGCCTGAGACCCTGGAGAGCTGCTGCCAGTCTGAGTAGACAATACTAACTTTCAGGGGTCATTTGGGGGGGGACGCGGGGGGACGCCATCCCCCCGGGTGAGGTGCGGGAGGGCGGGGCCTGGAGCTCCCTGCTGGTGCCCGCTGGAGGTCGCCGCCAGCTGTGGGGAGGACACACTTCCGGTAATGTCAGGGGGTGTGGCATATGCTAATGAGTTATGCTAATGAGTCCCCCTAGCTCTTTTTCTACAAAATGACCCCTGCTTTGATGGACCAAGGGTCTGATTGAGTATAAGACAGTTTCATGTGTTCATGTGTGAGGGCAAAAGAGCCAGAATGGTGGAGTGGTTAGAGAGATTAGGAACAGAGGGAACTTGTTTTCATCTCTTTCATCTGCCGTGGAGTTCACTGGGGGCCCTTGGTCCCAGTGTGTCATCAGCCTGACCGACCTCACTGAACTGTTGCGTGAGGATAAAACGGATGAGGATGGACCTCAAAGACCATTGTGAGCTCCTTGGAAGTTCACTGTACCCCACAGGGCAAAAGAACTGCACAGCTGGAGAGAGTCACATGATCTACTTTATGGGGGAACAGAGCCACCCTAACCCCATGGTGAAATTATTGTAGGGATGCATTACAGAAGGATTGGAAAACCCCCATGCACATCCAATTATGGTAAAAGAAAATCTATTCTGAATTAGCAAGGCTGCTCCTACTGTTTTTCAAAATGAAGACGGAGAACATAAGAAGAGCCCTGCTGGATCAGACCAGTGGTCCATGTAGCCCAGCATCCTTTCTCACACAGTGGGCAACCAGTTCCTCTGAAGGGCCAACAACAGAGCTTAGAGGGAGAGGTATTCCCCTCATGTTGACCACTGGCTCTGGGATTCAGAGGTTTAGTGCCTCTGAATGTGGAGGTTCCCCTCAGTCACTGTGGCTAGTAGCCCCTGATAGGCCTCTCTTATCTGATCCTCTTTTAAAGCCTTCTGTGCCTCTGGGCCCATTACTACATCCTCTAGCAGCAAACTCCACATTTTAATCACACTCTTGTGTAAAGAAGTATTTCCCTTTGTCACTGCCCAGTTTCACTAGATGCCCTTGAGTTCTAGTATTTTGGGAGGGAGAAGTTCCTCTTTGTCGACTCTCTTCACCTCCACCCCCCATGCATAACTTTTCTAAACCTTTATATCTCCCCCCCCTTTATTCATCTCTTTTCTAAACTGAAAAGTCCCAGACTCTTCAGCCTTTCCTCATAGTGAAGGTGCAGAACAAAGATGAAGTCTCTCCAGTGTGGAACTAGCCATCGCAGTGTTACAGTTCCTATCATAAGTCCAGCCATGCACAGTAAAGTCATGGAAATGACTTCCCCCTATGCTGATGCACATCCATCACAGAGCACTAGTTAAGGCCCACTGCCAGACCCCCAACAGGCCTTGTCTGGGCACATGTTGCTGAAATAAAATTGGAAATATGCTTATCCTCTCTCTCCCAGAAGGGGAATGACCACAGTGCCTGGCTGGAAGCTTTAATAAAAGGCAAGCTTAACAGTTTTTGTTCAGTTCACTTGAAATATTGTACTGTAGCATGATCAAAAGTCTCTTGCACATTTGGTTGGAGCCGAAAAGGGGTGGAAATGGTTATGCGGGACAGAAACTGTTAGCGATTCTTTCCATGATGCAGTTTCCTTGTGGGGATCTGCCACGCTTTTTTACAGAAAAATGTCAATACATCAAACAGGGGGGGCCCCCTCTGGAAAAGGGTGGATGTGCACAGAACAGCTGGAATTCCATCCCCCTCCCCCGCTTCCAACCTGCTATGTAGAACTTCAGCTGATTAAAGGCATCTTAGTTGATTAGTCATGCAAGTTTTAATCAATTGCATTTGTTCATGAAGGAAGGAACACCCGCTTTGTTCTAACAGCTGCAGGCCTCATCTGAAAATGAGTCATGCCTAGAAGAGGCACTCTACACCTATACAGGAGCATGCCTCTTCTAAGAAGGCAACCATCATTTTAAAAATAACTTTTAAAAATGGGTTGCCTTCTCAGATATTGGTGGAGGGAGGTTATTCGATCAAAAGTTTCTAAATACATCATGTGTAACAAATCAAGAAGAAGAAGAGATTGAATTTATATCCCACCCTTCACTACCCGAAGGAGTCTCATCAGAGTGGCTTACAATCTTCTTTCCCTTCCCTTCCCCTCAACAGACACCCTGTGTGGAAGGTGGGGCTGAGAGAGCTCTTTCGAGAACATCTCTGAAAGAACTTGTAACTGACCCAAGGTCACACCAGCAGCTGCATGTGGAGGAGTAGGGAATCAAACCCGGTTCTCCCAGATCACAGTCTGCGCTCCTAACCACTACACCAAACTGGCTTCAAATTAACTCAATTTGCAGCTTTGATAAATGGGGGACGGGTCATGGCTCAGTAGGTCCCAGGTTCACTTCCCAGCATCTCCAGTTAAAAAAGGACCAGGCAGTAGGTGATGAGAAATACCTCTGCCTTGAGACCCTGGAGAGCCACTGCCAGTCTGAGTAGACAATACTGATGGACCCAGGGTCTGGTTAGTTATAAGGCAGTTTCATGTGTTAGTCAGAGGCTGAGAAGAAATACCCGGTTCTTTTCATCCTATTTTAGTTCTGTTCATGGAATAAATGTGTTCTCTTGGGAGGACTTCCACCTGCAGAGTTCCTAGGGTTGCCAGCCTCCAGGTAGAGCCTGGAGATCTCCCACCCAACTCACAGAAAGCGTTTTCCAACAAAGCAGAAGAAGAAAAAAAGAATCAAATATTTCTATCCAGAATACTTTTATTATGGTTATCCTATACAACAGCATGGTGATAGGGAAACATTTACAACCTGGGGTACGGGGTGGGAGGGCGGGATTGTACGTCTTTCATGATTTCTTGCCCCCCCTCCCCGCAGACATACCATACCTCACACACTCATTTCAGATTGCTACTAATACACAAAGTTATTGCTTTGTCGACAAACACCTCAGATTCTATCTAATCTTCAGTGGAAAGAATAGAGACACTTTTTTTTTTTGTAAAAAGTCTTAAATACCCAGCATAAACTGACCTGTGCATAAACTTAGCAATATACCGAACTTTACCCATTACCTTTTTTGGGGGGGGGAAATTAAATGCGAAGCCCATTTATAAAAAAAAAGTATTAAAAAGTTCACCATTATTTACAAATCCCATTAAATTACAACATAAATAAGTATGTACATTCAACACACTCGCTTTCCCTTATACACATAAAACTTCCCTGGATAGATAGATATATTTATATATTTATATATAATTTTTTGGCCTGTGTAGGCAAAAACAAAAAGTCATTAAAAAATTATGTGCCTATGCTTTTCAAGTTTTCTTCCCATTTTAAAAACACAGATAGTGTATAAAGCTGCAGTATCCTGCAGTATCCTGGATTTTTTTAAAGTGGATGTCAGTTTCTAAAACTTTTTTTCCCCTTTTAACTGGGGGCTGGGGGGGGTGTTGCATCCTTGCATCAAAAGCCTTGCCACTTTCCACTTCAATCCTGCCAAGTTCATTGAAGTCTTGCCCCAAACCTCGCTTCCATTCAGGTATGTTGTAGCAACGTTTCCTGGATCGGGCTCAGAAGTCTAAAGCTCTCTCACCGGGATCCACAAGAAGCGTTCAAAATACCACCAGATAATTTTTTTTAAAAAAAGAAGTAATTTTTACATTAAGCGTCTCCTAGGATATTTCAATTAGGTTACAAGTCCCGGGCATTTTGCCAGAAGTTCAGAGACCCTGGGGTTACTACTGTTACTCTGTGCTACGGCTGGCTTCCAGATAGCATCCTGAAACGTTTTGAGAGCCGGAAGCATCCCAGCTGGTCAGAAGCTTGAGGGTCTTCTGAAACAAAAGCTGAATGGGCACGAACCATCCACCCCTCTACTCACAGCCCCACGCAGGGCTTGACAAAGCCCCTTTAACTCCTCCCTCCGCCCCCAGCTAAGTGCACATAGGGCTCTGCAATGCACCTAAGTATGGTCCAGAGAGGGCAATCCGTGCGCATGTCCCATGTAGTCATCGTGTTTGCCATGTTCCACGAGTCGCCTGCATGTGCAGGGCCCTGCTGGATGTAGTCGATATGAGAGGCAGACAAGTGCGCACAGAAGACGGGATGGATCTCCTCCCGCAGCATCTCGAAACACCGCATTAACTTCTTCCCTTTCCCCCCCACCCTCCCCAGATAGCACCACACTTTGTACTGCTTAAAAACAAAGCTCGAGTCCATGTTACCTTCTGGTACCTGGTCCCACAATGAATGGATAACAGCAGCTTTAGAGAAAGAGAGAGAGAGAGAGATGTATCTCACGGAGGATCCAAAACCAGGAGGCTTTCAACAAAAACAATTAAAAAAAAAACACCCCAAAGTTTTGTGACAGATTTCTACACGCCCCTCAGGCGTGAAAATCTTTTTTTTTTAAAGTCCTATATTTGGGAGAACGGTTTAGAAAGACTGGCTCCTTTCTCGCGCACTCACTTCCGATGCTTATCCATCTTCTCGATGCTTTTGTTGGTTTCTGCGGGACTCTGGTCCCCTGCGTTCATGTACGTTTTGTCTGCAATTTTTAGGGCTTCGTTCAGGTAGTTCTGGACGGACGTCATGGCGGCGCAGATGGCGGCGCTCCCGAAGCCATGCGTGATGAGGCTGAAGTGAGTCAAGCAGCCCTGGATGCCAGGGTCCAAGATCGGGCTCGGCCTTGCGTTCCCAAGAGGGGTTCTGTCCTGAGTGAGGAGGTCGGTGAATTCTTTGCAGATCTGTCTGCAGGGCGCACAGAGGCAAAAACACAAGAGAGACAGCGAACGTCATGTCAGCGCTTCCAAAAGGCAGAATATGGCCAGGATCAAAAAGAAACAATGTTCAGAAGGAGCAGAAATGGTTTCCAACACACAAATCAAACGTATCTGTTGCTCAAGATGGGCAGCCGTGTCCGTCTGCCTGTAGCAGCAGGAAAGAGCAAGGGCCCAGGAGCACCTTAAAGCCTAACAAAATTTGTGGCAGCGGAATGACCTTTCGGGAGTCACTGCTCCTTCGGATACTTTTCAGGTTTTTTTGCCAAAGAGCAAAAGGACTATCCTACCAAAAAAAGAGCTGCACTGCAGAGAAAGCACGGGGCAGGGTTTCTGGCAGCAGGGTTAGGGTTGGCAGACTCCAGGGGGTATCTGGAGCTCTCCCAGAATTAAAACGGATCTCCTAGTGACGGAGATCCCCCTGGAGAAAATAGCTGCTTTGGAGGGCGGACTCTATGGGAGGGTTGCTGGAGGAAATACCTTTCTTTTTTGGTGTCCAACCTCTTTTGGGCTCTTTAAAAAAAAAACTGATGAAAATGCCCTCTTTTCAGGTTGGAAAGTTTGGAATATTCCTAGTTGGTAATAATTATCACAGCTTAAATAGTAGGGGTATTTTTCAAATAAGCTTTGTCATAGTGATCACTTGTTTGAAGTAGTCAGTTGGGAAATATGTCCTCTTTTTTGCTTTTTAGAAATACGGTAACCCTAATTTATGGCATTATGCCTCCCTACAAACCCCGCCCTCCCCAGGCTCCACCCCCAAAACCTCCAGGTATTTCCCGAACCAGAGCTTGCATCCCTCGTTAGGGTACTGTGTATTTTGCATGCAGAAGTCACATTCCGTGCCAAGCTAATTCATATTTGCAACAGCCGATTCAAAGCCAGCAAATAAAAGATGCGGGATTAGCCCAAGGGAGAACAAGCTTGAAATTCCTTCCAGGGGGAGGTGGGGGGGGAGAGACTTCCTCCAATGGGGAATAATGATGAACAGCCTGGAATGGAAGGAAGTCCCAGGATCCAACCCCTCAAACGGCAAGGAGCGGGAAGCAACACAGTCAGGAGAAAGGCAGACTTATCAATATTAAAAAGCAAAACCAACCGAGAACCACGTGTGCCATTCCGAGCTCTTTGGAGGGAAGGTGAGATAAATAAAAGTGCAAGGAAAATAAATCTTGAAACCAGAATGTGTCAGTTAAGCAATTTGCTGACTCTTATTTTGCATAATGTATTCTACTTAAGGGGAAAGGACTGAGGGGGGGGAGAGAGGACATAGTCCTTCCCCCTCTGAACACTGGGAGTCATTTAGCAACGTCTCCAGCTCCTAGGAGTTCTCCTGGCACTGCCCACAGAGATTTGAATTTCTTTTTCATGCTTTTCCAGCCATACAGCCCTCATCAAGACAACATACAGTCGTTCTTTTTAAAAAAAAAAAAAATCACTCAGAAGAGCACACAAAGAACGCAGCAGGAAAACCAAACCAACACCACAACCTACTCCCCAAACAGCAAGGGCCTTTTTCATATAGAAGCATTTTTTAAAAAAATGTAGAGGAAGAAGCTAAGTGATGGAGGGATTTCCTAGGAGAAAAGTTCACACACTGGGAGCATCAAGACAGCAAGGATGAGTCCTCATCTTGCTCGTCTTTGGCTCGAATCCGGGAAGCAACAGACTACAGCACGAGGACGCAGTGGGAGGCCGCAAGGAATGAGGACGCACACCCCCAGAGACAGCACTTCGGATAGGGTAGTCAAGCTCCAGGTGGTGGCTGGAGATCTCCCAGAATGACAGCTGACCTCCAGGCTATAGAGATAAGCTCCTCTGGAGGAAACGGCTGCTTTGGAAGGTGGAGTCTATGGCGTTATACCCTGCCGAGGTCCTTCCCCTCTCCCAGCCATGGTCTCTCCAGGCTCCAACCCTCAATACCTCCAGGAATTTCTCAACCAGGAAGTGGCAATGAGTGTTCCCTCTGAGTCAGTGTGAGCTAGCTCACAGGTTTTTTAGCCTCCGGCTCACACGTTTTTGTCTTAGCTCAGGAAGGATGGCACCACAGCAAACTGATGCAGTAGCCAAATCGCTCATTCACAACTTTAATGCCAGTGGCTCACAAAGTAGAATTTTTGCTCTCAAGACTCCACAGCTTAGAAGGGAGCATTGGGCAAGCCCAATTCTAGAATGTACGGAGGACCTTCGGGGGTTTCAAGCCACTGACATTTGGGGTCCAGGAAAAATATAAGTAACTAGCACAGCTGGAGTGATGGCATTTCAAAACTGGTCTTTGCAGTCTTCAAGACTAGAAACTTGATTCATTTTGAAGAAAGCTAAGATTTAGGGGGGAGGGGGGAAATCTAGATTCTGCAGCCGGCAACATATCATCAGCTGCTACAAAACTGTGGCAGTAATACAAGCCTGATTATAAGCTCTGCAGAATGATACAGACCAGCTTTCAGAATCAGAGACCCATTTAGCCTTTTGTACTGTTGTGCTTCAGTCTGGTCTCCTGCTTGGTTCTCCTTTGTTCACCAAGTTAGGGCTCGGTTAAGGGAGAACTTCCACAGCTGTGATTTGCAAGGATAAAGCATCCCAGAAGTTGGGACGGGAAACAGAGCTGCATGCCTCTTAATGATCGCTTGTCACTTGGGAGAGAGGGTTGCCAGCTCTCGTTTGGGAAATCCCGGCAGGTTTGGGGAGGGGGGCAGAGTCTGGGGAAGGCAGAATCCGGGGAGGGAACTCAATTGGGATATATTTCCATAGAGATGACCCTCCAAAGTTGCCATTTTCCTCCAGGGGGACGGAACTGTTGCCTGGAGGTCAACTGTCATTCCAGGAGATCCCCAGCCACTACTTACTTGAAAGCCTGTAGTTGCCATGTGCAGTGGCTACAAATTTCGACCATTTGCCAAGCCTAACCTGCCCCTCAAGTCCTCAGAAGAAGAAACACATTCTTAGAGGTGCCTAACACCATAGCTAAAAAAAATCCCCCCAGGAACACCACAAAAACCCCAGTATTTAATTCACACTGCAGGGTGCCTTTCAAACTTGCCCATGTTGTACCGAGATGGCATGACAAAGCCACAAGAAGACCTGCTTTCCTCCCATTGATGTTTTAACAGCCATGCTCAAACTGTTCCACTGATCCAAAACTAGGGCTGCCAGCTCCGGGGTTGGGAATGACCTGGAGGTTTTGGGGGTGGAGCCTGGGGAGGGCAGCATTTGGGGAGGAACCTTGGGGGGGGTACAATGCCATAGAGTCCACCTTCCAAAGCAGCCCGTTTTCTCCAGTTGAACTGATCACTGTCACCTGGAGATCAATTGTAATAGTGGGAGGGGGGTCCTCCAGCCACCACATGGAGGTATGCAACCCTGTCCAAAACATAGAACATGTGCAGAAACACATGCAAAACCTGCCCATTGCTTTGAAAGTGATAGTTTTTCAACAGCCACCATGCAATGCCTAGGGTTGCCAACCTCCAGGCAGGCTCTGCGGGTCTCCCAGAATTACACCTGTTCCCCAGACAACAGGGTTCAGTTCACCTGGAGAAAATGGCTCCTTTGGAAGGTGGACTCTATGGTATTATACAACACTGAGGTCCCTCCCCTCCCAAACACTTATCTCCAAATCCCCAAGTATTTCCCAACTCAACCCTAGCAATGCATACTTTGGACCAAGTTGCCTTCATTAAATCCTGTCTTGGCAAAAGACTGGGTGTGGCAATGGGATCAAATGCAACAGAAGCAGAACATATTTGGAAATTGCCACATTCTGCAGCATTTAGCACCTGCATCTGATTATTATTTATCATTTACTTGTATTTTTTCAATAGCAGGAGATAGCAGCGCTCAGAGGGTTAAATCTCTTCCTCTCCCATGTGACCCTGACACAAACCATGTGACCGCCATCACCCATCCCTTTGGCCCCAAACAAATGAGAGCTTTTTACCTTGCAAAGAATTTGCAAACAAATGGGAGTTTTTTACCTTGCAAAGAATTTTACGAAGTGTTTAAGGGCACTGTTTAAGCACACTTTTAAAACGTCAGCCTCACACAATTAGTTTGGTTTTGTTCTTCAGGCATTTCAATAGCAGGAGATAGCAGTGCTCAGAAGGTTAAATCTCCTCTTCCTCTCCCATGTGGCCCTGACACAAACCCTGTGACTGCCATCACCCATCCCTTTGGCCCCAAACAAATGAGAGCTTTTTACCTTGCAAAGAACTTTACGAAGTGTTTAAGTGCACTGCTTAAGCACACTTTTAAAACGTCAGCCTGACACAATTAGTTTGGTTTTGTTCTTCAGGCAGCGGGTTTTAAGAGTTAAGAGAAGAAATGTTGCCATGGCTGGTTGTACTCCATAATTCTGGGAAACCTCCCTGGGCGCACAACTCCTTCTCTAGGGCAGGGGTCCCCAACCTTTTTGAGCATGTGGGCACCACTGGAATTCTGACACTGAGTGGTGGGGGCACAGTCATAAAGTGGTGGCCACTGGAGGTGGAGCAAATTACAAAAGGGCTACTTGAGGAGACGGAGCCAACCGCAAAATGTCAGAAAACGAGGTTACATACAACTCTAATAGTACCTCTTCCACAGTTCAGATAAAAGCCCTGCTTAATAGGATGCCTTTTAATCTGCACAACCAATCAGAAGCCCTTCTGGATAAAAGCTAGGGTTGCCATCCCCCCCCCCCGGTCGGGGTGGGGATTTTGGGGGAGCCCGAACCCCTGAACAGCCGGGAGTGATGTCATCGTGTTGCCAATGTCAGGGGGTGACACTCTCGTTTTGGGGCAAATCCGATGGTTTTGAGGGCAAAAAACCATAGGGATTTGCCCCCAAACTAAAGTATCACCCCCCCAATGTCAGCAATGTGATGACATCACTTCTGGGTGATGTCATCACGTGTGCGGCAGAAGATCCCAACCGGGGGAGCCCCCCTAGATCGGAGGCAGGACCTGGCAACCCGGGCAAAAGCCCCACCCACTTTCTAAAAGCACTTGGCGGGCACCAGGAAAGGTAGCGGCGGGCACCATGGCACCCACGGGCCCCACGTTGGGGACTCCTGCTGTAGGGACGTTGCTACGTTAAGAAAGCAAAGTGTCTGGGCCCCGTGAGGGCAAAGAGGGTCTTCTTGATGGGGCTGTCCCAGGCCTGAAGAGAGGTCACCAAAGGGGTGGGGTGGGAATTCCAGCAGTTGGGATGGAGCTCCATACCTCACTGCCACTCCCCGTCATTAAGAGCGGCAACATAGACATTTCCGTAAAGTGTGCTTAATTTGCACAAATACAGGTTTGGCTCTTCTCGGGGGAGAGGTTTGGGTTACGTACAGCTCTGACCCGCATCTACCAACTATTCTTTTCCCCCAGGGAGGGGCACGTTACACAACTTCATGTGGGAAACTTTTTGCAGACTATACCACTTTGGGCGGCAAATGGGTTGCGGCAGACGTCAACACTAAACTCACCTGCAGCCTGAAGAGTGCGCTTACCAACTCCAGGTTGGGAAATCCCTGGAGATTTGGGGGATGGGTCTGGGGAAGGTGGGGGTTGGGGAGGCGAGAGACTTCAGTGGGACATCATGCCACAGAGTCCACCTTCCAAAGCAGCCGCTTTCTCCAGAGAAACAGATCTGTTGGCTGGAGAGCAGCTGAAATCCCAGATTTCCAGCCACCCCCTGGAAGTTGGCAGCCCTGAATCCACAGTTTCAGCACAAGAGTTGATGGCACACATAAGAATGGCCCTCTGGATTCAAGCATTCAAGGCTGAATTCAGACATAAAAAGGTAAAGGTAAAGGTTCCCTTGCTCGAAAGCCAGTCGAGTCCGACTCTAGGGTTGCGGTGCTCATCTCCGTTTCAAAGCCGAAGAGCCAGCACTGTCCGAAGACGTTTCCATGGTCATGTGGCCGGCATGACTATACACCAAGGCGCACGGAACGCTGTTACCTTCCCACCGAAGTGGTACCTATTTATCTACTTGCAGTTTCTTGCTTTCGAACTGCTAGGTTGGCAGGAGCTGGAACTAGAGACAGGAGCTCACCCCGTCTTGCGGCACCCGGGTCTCGAACTGCTGAACTACCGATCTTCCACAGCCTGCAGTTCAGCGTCTTAACCACTTGAGCCACCGCAGCTCAGTTCAGACATACGAGGGCCCTAAATTATATTTAGATTAAGGGGCTCCATAATATTATCCAAAAACCTGCTTTCTATACATTTTCTGTATTTTGAGGTCCTTATAAACTCTGAGCAGCTCGGACTACTCCAAGCTTGTCAGAACTTGACGGGTCAGCCATGGTCAATACTTGAATGGGATACCTCTGAGGAAGACCAGGGCTCCTATGCTAAGGAAGTCAATGGCAAACCACCTGAACTCATCTCTTCCCTCGAAAATCCCATGAGGAGTCACCATAAATTGGCTTTAATTTGACAGCACTTTATTATTACCTTTCAATCTCAGTCACTGGACTGCAGTTTACTTAGCTGGTGTGTAAATATGGCCCTGCTGCAAGCCACAGATGTGGGATCCTCTCCAAAGGCACCCGTGACGCAAATGATCAAGCCAAGCCCCCTCCACTAAGAAAATCCTGCCCCTTAATCCAATGCACACCCAGAAGGAAAAAGAACCATGATGCATACAAATCCAGAATCCCTCCACAGAGAAACCGTTTTAGGAGTTACAGCTTATGATTCACCAGCCAGTGCATCAATCTTAATTAGCAATGACTTATCAACTAGCTACCTTTGTGCCTGCTTAGAGCATCCAAAACAGTGACTTGAAACTAGCACCATTCCCACAATATTGTAAACTAAACAGCAACAACCACATCTGACCAATAAGAGCAGGAAAGCAATCAGAAACCATCATGCAATGGCCTTCTGGAATAAAAAGGCCCACTCCAGAAGAGATGAAGCAAGACTCGCCTCCACTCCACATGCTGGCCAGGCACCCCGAGATTGAAGCCACGCACAGAGGGAGCCCCAGATAGAGCAGTGTGACATTACACACACGGAGAAAGTACGGTTGTCAGGTCTGGGTTGGAAAACACCTGGAGACTTTGGGGGTGGATCCAGGAGAGGGAGGAGTTTGGGGAGGGCAGGGGACCTCAGCATGGTACAGGGCCATAGAGTCCACCCTTCAAAGCAGCCATTTTCTCCAGGGGAGCTGATCTCTGTCAGCTAGAGATCAGTTGTAAAAGCGGGAGATCTCCAGGCCCCACCTGGGGGCTGGCAACCCTAGGAGAAAGGAGGGGAACAACCTGCATCCCCCCAGCCTTGTCAACTGGATTGTCTGCCCACAGCAGAGACGATGCTCAGGCAGATTTAACAGAAGATCTGGGGGCCAACGGAAATCTCAAAAGGCGTGCCTTCCTCACTCCCCAGCTCTTTATAGCACTGCCAAAATTGTTTCCTTTGCATTAGATGATAAAAACCAATTGGAGGGAAGACATGGTGGAGAACTGCACTGAGATCCTGGCAAGAGATCAGATCTGCGGCATGTGGGAAGACAGCAACTGCAGTATAATGGCTGGGAGCAATAAAGCTACAAGAGGCGGGGCTTCAGGAGCACGGTAGGTGGGCTCAGACAAGCTGCTCCGCTCCCCCACCTGCAACGTGCAAATAAATATCCTTACAGGGCTCCCCCAGTATATTTTTATTCCCTTGTTCCTCCAAGGAGCTCAGAGCACGCATTGGTTCTCAATGGTTTTATCCTGACCATTTACGAAGCCCTCTGAAAATTCCAGAGTGCCCCGGGGGCAAGTTTGCCTTCGAGCAAAGGTACTTACTTTGCAGCGAGCAGCATGTTCTTCCTGTTTGCCATCTCATTGCGCCCCAAATGTGGCCGGGTTAAGTATTCAGCCACTGCTTTCGAAGGAAATTCTGTCTCGCAGACATAGCCGAAGTCACGGGCAAGGTGCACGGCCTCACCTGTGGAAGTGGGAGAGAAAGATTTCCCTGATTAGGCCAAGATAAAGCCCAAGATCTGGGGTCTGGGGAAGGCGGGGTTTTAGGAGGGGAGGGGCCTCAGCAGGGTGTTGTGCCGTAGAGCCCTCCAATGCTGCCATTTTCTCCACGGGGACCTGATCTCTGTGCTCTGGAGATCAGCTGAAATTCCCAGAGGCTTCCAGGCCCCACTTGGAAGTTGGCAACCATATTAAAGCCTAGCCAACTTAGCGGCTATCACGGCTCGCATTCCATTTTTGTCAGATACATGAAGTGTATCTCACATCAGCAGTTCCCTTCTCTTATCTAGGCACGCATACACGGTCAGCAATGCAAGGAATGGGCGCGCATTTTATGCATTCTATGCATATGGCAACCCCCTGATTTTAAAAATAAAACAAGATCCAGTCAAAACAATAAGACATCCAAGAAGGCCACTCCCAGATGTTCAGGAATTGGTGTGATGGGCATGAAGACCTTCAAAAGGGTGGGGCTGTCAGCTCTAGGTTGGATCATTCTTGGGAGACTTGAAGAGGGCAGGGTTAGGAGATGAGGGGAACACACCTCCGTGGAGTATAATGCCATATAGAGTCCACCCTTCAACGCATTCCTTATCCCCGGGGGAACTGATCTGTCATCTGGAGATCAGTTACAATTCTGGGAGATCTCCAGGCCCTGGCAACCCTAGTAACTTTGCAGATGAAACTTTTCCAATATAACACATTAGTTCATGAATAGAACTCAAATAGGATGGAAAGAGATGGATATTTCTTCTCAGCCTCACCCTCTGACCAACACATGAAGCTGCCTTGTACTGAACCAGCCCCTCGATCCATCAAAGTCAGTATTGTCTACTCAGACTGGCAGCAGCTCTCCAGGGTCCCAGGCAGAGGACTTCGTTATCATCTACTGCCTATTCCCTTTTAAACTGGAGACGCCAGGGACTGAACCTGGGACCTTCTGCGTGCAAAGCAGATGCTCTGCCACTGAGCTATGGCCCCCCTTCTCCAACAGAATATTCTTGAAGGGCAGCTAGGGATGCCAGCCTCCAGGTGGGACCTGGGGATCCCCGGAATTACAGCTCATCTCCAGACTGCAGAGATCAGTTCCTCTGGAGAAAGTGGATGCTTGGGAGGGTGCACTCCATAGCATTGCACCCCACCAAGGTCCCTGTCCTCCCCAGGCTCCATCCTCAAATCTCCAGAAGTTTCCCAACCTGGAGCTGGCAACCCCACCCCACCCTGTTGGCCAGCAGGGGACACTCCCTATTGATCACCAAAGCCACGAATGTGTTTGAGCTAGCTTTGCAAAGTCTGGGTTTGGAAATACCCGACCCGGAGATGTGAAGGTGGAGCCTGGTAAGGTGGCGTTTAGGGAGGGGAGGGACCTGGATAGGATATAATGTCATGCAATCCGCTTTCGAAAGCAGCCCTTTTCGCCAGGAGAAGCGGAATAAATGGTTCAAATAAATAAACAGGCAATCTATTTAGTCTGTAATTCCAGGAAATCTCTGGGCCCAACCTGGAGGCTGGCAACCGTAGCTTCAGCAAGAAACGCCCGGGGAAACCAGCCCATGTGCTCTGTGTTCAAGCAAAGTGAGAGCTGCCTCCTCCCTGCCCCCCTCCCATCATTACCCAAACGCCGGCTTCTTCCCCTATAACTGGCAAGTGCTCTTCGCCTGTTTCTGCATGATGTCAAGCGCTTGCAAAATATTACACTTTGCAGTCAGGAGCTTGACTGAAGACAGATTCCAACATTCAGAGAACCAGGCACGGATGGCTAACAGCTCGACGCCTCACCCGCCCACGTCTTTGAGGGCAGCTCAAACCAAACAAACACCACTCGGGACTCCGGCACTCCCACCCACAAAGCGACTCTGCAGATCTGAGGCCTCTGGACTCTCCACCCAAACCACCGAGTTCATCAAAGAGTGGCAGACGCAAGCAGAACTGCCAGGGATCTCAGTTCCAAAGCATAATTTCCCCAGGCAATAAAGGTGGGCTCAGACCAGCCCGTCCACTGCAGCACTGAATGGGCCACCCTGAGCATGCGAACAAACCATTGACTTAATTTCTGGTACCCTTCACTCTGAGGCCTCTGGACTCTCCACCCAAACCACCGAGTTCATCAAAGAGTGGCAGACGCAAGCAGAACTGCCAGGGATCTCAATTCCAAAGCACAATTTCCCCAGGCAATAAAGGTGGGCTCACACCAGCACTGCAGCACTGAATGGGCCACCCTGAGCATGCGAACAAACCATTGACTTAATTTCTGGTACCCTTCACTTGAGCTTTACAATGGCCCATAGGTATTACACAGCCGAGCAGCAACTCCAAAGCTACGTGCCATAACACACATTTAGTGAAATACTGAAAGCTGCCTGCAAAGTGAGAGAGGGGAGGGGCTAAAGCTATGGGAAGGCTCCCTCCCTCCTGGGAGAGGGGCTACCCGCTGCCCTTCTGCATGATTCACAGCACAAGCTCCCCCAGCTCTTGACCCTAAAAGGAAACATGCTGTCTCTGCATGAAGTGTGCCTCCAGTTTTAATACAGGAAAAAAAGAGGAGGGGAAGGTGTCTCATCGATCAGAATTACGACAAAGACACCAGTAGGTTTCCAGGGATAAAACACATATTCCAGATTTTAACAAGCTGCTGATCTTTGCTTGAATAGAGGACGACGGTATACATGGATAGCAGTTGAAATCTGGAAGAATCCCCACTTGGCCATGGAAGCTTAATGGGTCACCTTCTAGAGACGCCAGCCTCCAGGTGGGACGTGGGGATCCCACGGAATTACAGCTCACCTCCAGACTGCAGAGATCTGTTCCCGTGGAGAAAACAGCTGCTTTGGGGGGTGGACTCTATGGCAGTGTACCCCACTGAGGTCCCTGTCCTATCCAGGCTCCACTTCCAAATCTCCAGGAGTGTCCCAACCTGGATCTGGCTACTCTACCCCCTGCCGGTGGCCAGGGAAAGCCTGGCAACCCTATCTCTCTCAGCCTGACTTACCTCACAGGGTCATTGTTGAGAAGGTAAAATAGAGGAGAGGAGAACAGTGTAAGCCATTTTTGGAGAGTGGGGTGTAAACATCGATAACTAAACAATCACAAGGAGGTGGTAAATTAAAATTAAACCAACCCTACTTTAGAGGATGGATCTCAGCCTCAAGTCTAGAACTAAGGGTGGCAGTCCTCAAACAGAGATGCTTCAAGGGGAAATTACAATGCAGAGATTGTGGGACTGAAGTTCATTCACAAATTCAGAACAATAGGCCCCACCCCCAGGCTGAATAGGGACCTACGAACTTATCTCACTGAAGTTGCCGGTTCTCTGGTTCTCTGCCCCCACCGCCTTTCTCCTCTGATCCAATCAAGCTGATGACATTTTGTATTGTACCTCTGCAATCCTGAGTTCCTCCTTTGCCAACGCCCCTCCCACCTTCTGACTGGGATATAAAGGCTCAGGGATCTCCATTCCTACTTTTGACTCTTGAAAGCTGACACCACAAAAGTCTTGGCTGATCGCTAAGGTCCTAGTGGACTCAGATCTAGCTGTTCTTGACATGAAGCCCTTATCTGCAAGCATGTAATTATATTTATTCCATTTCTAATTTGGACTGTCAAGGAAGGTTTCTCGCCATTTGTAATTTGGACCATCAAATAGGATTGCCAGGTGTCCCCCCCCCCAGCCACCAAGGGGGGGATGCTGGGGGTAGGGTTGCCAGCTCCAGGTTGGGAAACTCCTGGAGATTTGGGGATGAAACCTGGGGAGGATGGGGACCTCAGTGGGGCACAGTGCCATAGAATCCACCCTTCCAAGCAGCCATTTTCTCCAGGGGGACTGGTCTCTGTAGTCAGGAGGTGAGCTGTAATTCCGGGGGATCCCCAGGACCCACCTGCAGGCTGGCCTCCGTGAAAAGTTTCTTGCCATATCTTTGACACAATTTCAGCCTCAAATCCAGACCTTCTTGTATGGAACCTCCATCACAAATGTGTGCGCGTGCACACACAAATACACAATCCACATTTTGCATGGCTCTAGTGGGCAGCAACCTCACACTGATTTTAGCACTTGCAGATTATTTGGGGTGTTTTTGCTCATCTCTGAAATCAGCCCAATAATTCCAAGAGGGCACCTTCATTCGGTACTCAAGTTACTCTCATTGATCCTTTGCCCAGAGAATCTTTTTTTTTGGGGGGGGGAGAGATATTTTTTTAAAAGACTGACCTTCCACCAATGATGTCAGTAACGTCACGTTTGCAGCTTTCCTTCTGCCAGCAGGAAGATTCAAGCCAATTTTGTCCAGCTTCTCCCTTAATGAGCGGCCCCCGTTTTTAGATTTGGCTCTGCAGGGGAGAAGAGAAGAGAAAGACGCACCATGCTTTTATTTGGCTGTTGTTGGTTTTTTTTAAAAAAAGAGGCCACGTTTCAAAGCAATTTGGAAAATACAAGTTGCTGACATTCAATACGGTCTCAGGGGGAGGGGAAAAAACAAAACAAGGGTTGACCTACTTTTGAACGCTCCGTCACATAAACATCAGAAAGCAAGATCAAAAAGAGTGAGGGGGGGGGAAGAGGCGTTTTGCCTACACATGGCCCCGAATCATGCCAAATTGTGGGGACGGACAGAATGGATATGAAACTTTCCAAAAGCATGGAATGACCTTTTCATTGTCTTGGGGAGCACACACACACACATACACCTGGGTATTAGTCAGAGCTGCAATCCTAATTCCTTGACATGAAACTACAGCCCTCTGAAAGCCAGAGTGCCCTTCCGAATGATGTCTCTCGCCCAGTGTTCCCTCTAAGCTATGCAAATGAGCGGCTGGTCATTAACCCAGGAAGCAGCGACCTGGAGCCAGGCAGTATCTTGCGTTGCCCATTCCCCATTTTAAGATTAAAGCTCAGGATGTGAACTGCTCCGCTCAGTTGGGGTGGGGGGAGAATTAGAGGGAACGTTGCTTAACCCCCACCCCCACCCCCTTTCACTTTTTCAAACCTCTAATAACTGGTTATTCCTCCCTGGTTAATATGATCTAGACAACCAGTGCTAAGACTCTCTTAAACACGCTGCATTCAAGTGAGTTGGGTCCTGTCAAGATTTCCCATTCGGTTTCATTTAGCTTCCCCCTCCTCCCTACGGCCCCCATCCCACATGCCTTCTGTCCATGCCAGGCCTATGCTTCCTGCCATAGTTTTCTAGGTGGTCAAAAGGTACTCCCCCCCCTCCTCCCTTTTTTCACTAGTGGAAGCGCTGGCTGGATCCAACCTTTAGATCTGTTTTGCCCTTTAGATTTTGTCTGTTTTAAACTTGTTTTTAACACTTTTATGTAAGCCGCCCTGAGCCTGCTTCGACAGGGAGGGTGGGGTTTAAGTCCAATGAATAAATAAACCTGACTTATCCAAGAACCTAGCAAGGAACCCTACACCTCTTGCTACAGAAACCAGGTGACTGGATTCAGCAGCTGCCCCTGGAGGAGCAAACCTTTAACTGCAGCTGAACACGTAGACATCAGCAAGCACGGATAGAAACGTCACCTGCTGATCTCTGCACATCAAACTGTTGTGAAAGGCAGGGTTTTGTTTTTGTTTTTTTAAATCTCATCAGCTAACAACCCAACATCATGGTGGCAGAAAGCACCACCACATCATAGCCAACTCATGGCCGCCACCCCCCCATAGGGTTTTCAAGGCAAGAGACGAGCAACCCTGGACTTCCTTGGTGGTCTCCCCTTCTAGTATTAACCAGGGCTGACTGCTCAGCTTCCAAGACTGGACGGGATCAGGTTAGCCTGGGCCATCCAGGTCAGGACTGGTGCCCCTGGAAATGGTGGCCCATGAGAAATCAGGGGGCATTTAGTACAGAAGAGGAGATTGCCCCTGTAAAGAAAACGATAGACTCAGATACAAGAAGCTCTGTCAACTGAGAAGAAAAAATATAGCATTATGTTGTTGTTTTTTAAAAAAAGGAAATGAAAATTTATTCCAGAACTGCTATAGCACCATCTCTGGAAGCTCAAGGGGTGCCAGAGAGAGACAGAGAGAGACAGAGAGAGAGAACACATAAACTTGAAAATAAACTCTATTAAGGATGCAGCGTTTCCCTCCCTCTCTGCAGAGCCGTAGCATCGTTGGGAGATAAAAACATTCACATACAGTTCAGCATCATATCACTGGGCTTCCTTGCAAGATACGTGTGCTGATGGCAAGCGGCCGGGGGGGGGGGGGGGGAGGGAAGAAGCTTGCAATGCCCAGAGGGCTGCTGGGGGCCCTACCTTCTGAGAACTCCTCCGAGCAAAGAGGCATTAAGACATTCCGGAGGGGAGAGCCGCCTTTGAACTTCGGCTACCGTCACTTTGTACTTTGACGTGGAGCTCAGGAGAGAAAGCCGTCCAGGGACTGAGCAGAACACTTCGTTGGGGTTGATCACCACTCCGATGAGCCCGTCCTTCTGGCAAGGGAGACCTAACGCATTGTTTTTCGTTAATGAAATGGGACCTAGAAACCCAAGATCAACAGAAAAGAGAAGGTGGGTTTTTGTTTTTCATTTTTGTCCCCCTTTGCTTAGGAAAATCCACTTCTTTTCAGCTACACAGACTGATCGTAAACATAGTCAATCCTTTGGATTTTATGAACCCATTAAGAGAGACACCCAAATAGATTTTTGTCATTAAGAGCAGGAAGGGCTGTTTAGCCCCAACTCAAAGAGGTTTTTCATGCACCCGATACCTGAACGTATACTATTAAGCCCACCTCTCCTCTGAAGTAGTCCTTGGAAACGACAGCTCCAGAGATAAGCACCTGCTGTCTCAATGAGGTTTACAGCTCAATTCTATGCTTAAGGAGACTTACTCCTAAGTAACAGTGTACAGGATGGCAGCCATAAAATGCTAAGCTGGGTCAAATTCAAATGATTAACAATGTTGGAATTTCTTAATAAATACCCTCCTCCCCCTCCCCAAAACCCCCAAGGGATAGAATTCCTTATCATTAGTGCGGCAAAGATCATGGAAGTTTTAAACAGTGGGAATGCTTCTGGTAACAGATGTTCCAGGAAGGGGTTGGGAAGAAAGTCGATAGAAATTTGCTTCCCACTGAACAACTGTAGCCAGCAATCAGCACAGGAAACAGTTAAGCCGTACAGAACCAGATATAAGAAAAAGGAAGATTCTCAAAGCGGGTAAAACTGACAGCAATGAAAAACCTTCTGCCCTGAGCTAATTCTGCAATCAGCAGAGTTTACAGCAAAACATTTCTGCTTTTTCTCATACAGGTCGCCCCCCCCCCCCAAGACAAAACTCCCCTTTGATTTTTACAACCTGGGGGGAGAGGTGTCAGTACCAGAATCGAGGGAGTTCATTTCTCTGTTTTTTCCCCCCTGTCTCGGTCTTATAAATACCACCAAAGAAAGCTTTTCAGTGTATTTAAATCCTAACCAAATCCTTCGAGCATCCATTTAGACATGATGGGGGCTGCAAGGTTAACCCATTCCTTTCCATTTCAGAAATTTCTTGATCTTCCCATTCCAGAAATCTGATTTGACAGTTTTACTTTCCCCCCCTCTCCTTCCTAACTAAAACCTATAGAACCTGAAACTTTTTTTTTTAAAGGAGCACATTAGGTTTTTGATATTGGAGGAACCAAATAAATAAATTTTGGGGCCAATGGCAGAACAAGATCTTTACTTTACAAGCAGTATTTCCTGGCTTTCCTGCTTATTGAAGTGAGCCAGTTGACGTCACAAGTGTCACAAGTTACCACCAAAGAAAGGTGTGCATGAATTTTAAGATTTTTCTCCCAAACTCCTTATCAAAAATGCTCATTTTGTAAAAAAACAAAACTCCACCTGCACCTTTGGAAGAGATCTGTATGGCAACAGCTACTCAGTAAGGACCACATTAGGAATTAATCCAAAATGAAAAAGCACCTACAGCAGCATTAGTTACTTTCCACTTTCATAGGTAGATTCTTAGCAGAACATTTCCCAAAACCAGCATGACCAAAGCATTAGGTTAATACACTAACTCAGTAGCAAAGGTGGTTGCCTTAGAACCAACTTTTGACCAGCAGAAAGACGTAGTCCGGTAACATATGCTAGACTGAAGAACATTCCACAGCAAGTACAATTAATTAATTGCTCCCAGGAAACACTAGAAAATTTAACAACCCATTTAGAACCTACTTTATGGGGCCCAAATTGCTTTTCCTGCATAAAATCTGTAAACAAATATACATTCTAGCCAAATCCACAGTCTGCCTACTTTGAAATCAAGGGATTGTAGAAATGACAGCCTCAGATATCATGCCAACTCAAGTGGACACACTTGAAAGAAAAACTCTTAATTTTTTCCATCAGGAAAAAAACTCCACACATCAGCTAATATAATACTAAAACAATTAAGCCATCCTTTATTTGTTTTAAAACACTGATTTTTTTTAAAGGAAGAAGAAAGAAGCAACCACAGAACGCAACGTTACTGACCTTTTCTAATGACTGTCTGGTCATGCATTAATAAATGTTGGTCTTCCACATTCTGGAAAGAGAATGTGAAATTTTTAGAATATCATTTTAGAGCTGAAATAAGATCCGTCATCCACCCGTTCCCCCTTCCAAACCCAAGTGAAGCTTTTCCCTGCTATCTCATACCTCCAGCTCTTAAGCTGGAAGCTCCAAGGGCCAACCCCAAAATGCTAGCCATACCTTGCTAGCCAGTGGAAATGGTAGCGCGCAGTTCTAAAGCTGCACTCCTAGATGTGCTTACTTGACATGACAGTGTGCTCCCCTTGGAATCCAAAGGACTTACTTCTCAGTAAACACACTTGCAGGCCACAAATGCTTGCTTACCCTTAAGTACCATTGGGTTAACAGGGGCTTATACATCCTAGACTATGCGCCTAGACATGCAGGAGTTAAATGCACTGTTTAGCCAACCGAGCTATACATAAGGCATGATGGTTCTAATGTCCTGAAAGTGTAGCTATATCTCTAGACTGCAGGTTTAGGAACAAGGAATATTGTTAAGTTCTGCGGTCCAATAACCCTAAACTCCAATGCCAAGGGCTGTCTTTTATGTGGGAAGAAAATCTGGTTTGATGACACTGCTGCCACAGAAACCTGCAATGTACAGCTTTCTGTGGCATCCACAGAGCAGCGATAGCCCGTAGATCTTTGCAAGCAGCCAAGTGATTCAAATCTATAAAGAACACAGTGGGGTCTCTTTGGTTCCATTTTAGTCTCTGACCCGGTGGGGTGTTAAATGTGACTTACAGAAGTGCTTTCCTCTAAGGAGTATGGGGCTGGATGGAGAACCTCCACCAATGAACCCATGAAGTGGCCTTGGGCATGACAGTGTGCTGTCAGTTTCTGTCCTCATTCACCAATACCAATTTACCTTTCTGGGCTAGTCTGATTACTGAAATGTACATGAGGCTTTTTGGAACATTTCCAATATACTCAGTCTGTGTGTATGCAGAGCAGACCCTTGCCACTGGGGTTTAGGGCCACTGGACCACAGAACAATATTTGTTGTTTCTAAACCCACAATCTAGCAATGTAACCACACTTTAAGAACATCACTACACTTTTAGGAGCAACAGACTTGGGTTTCTTCAGTGGAGTATGAGCCCATGAACTTGTGTTTTGCCCCGTGCCTCTTTATCTTGAACAGGTCAGCCCGTAAGAGCTCACAGACAACCCTCTTCTAAGCTGTGGAGTCTTGTGAGCAAAAATTTGTGAGTTACTGACATTAAAGTTGTGAGCGAGTGATTTGGCTACTGCATGAATTAGTTTGCTCTGGAGCCATCCTTCCTGAGCTAAGGCAAAAATGTGTGAGCCGGAGGCTAAAAAATCATGAGCTAGCTCACACTAATTCAACTTAGAGGGACTGACTGCAGACAACCTGTTTTTGTGTGTGTTTGTTTTTCAAATCCACTAGCCCTCCCTTTAGGACATTCTGTAGTCTGCCTTCAGAGAGTCATGGTGGAACGGCTTGTCCTCACACAAGGACAATACCTTCGAACGCAAGCACCCCTCTTTTTGTCAGGAATCCCAGATCTTTGTTCAGAATCTTTACCTGGACCTCTTCCATCTGTTGTGTCATATCGTGCAGGCCGAGATTTTCCGCCAGGCTGGAGGCGTCGAGACCGTGGCCGTGGGACAGGAGCAGCTCAGACCGCCTGTACGTTTCCCTCCTCGCCCCAGCAGAGCCGCTTTCCAGAGCAGAGAGATGGGGGACCAGACCGGGCCGGGCGTGGTGGGACAGGCTCGAAGGGTCTTGGCTGGTCTGACGGCTGGGCCAGCTGGTCTGCTGCTGGCTGGGAGGAGGCGGAGGCGGTTGGTGGAGTGGGTTGATGGAGAAAGGATCCCCGAGGTGTGCATAAGGGTCGCTGGACTGAGAGTAAGGCAGAGGCTGGTAGGGGGGAGGGAAGTAAGGGGGTTGGAAATCGGAGGTCCCCGAGTGAGAGAGCGGGGGAGCCGGGCTGTACAAGTGCTGGCTGACAGCGGAGAGGTGGGGTAGTCTGGGATTTCCATTGCTGCTCCCATCGTGGCGGTCCTGGGGGAGGGGAAAAAAGATGCTAGATCAGTGCCAGGAATCCTCGATTCTGGGGGAGGCAGTGTTTAGACAGACAGCTGGGAGAACAACCCACATGGGATACATTGTTCCTGAAGGGAGAATACCTAAAGAGGGGAGGGATCTCCCTGGCTCTGATCCTGGGCTACACCTGGGCAACCTTTTTTAAAAAAAACAGGCCCCCCTGGGTAAGGCGGCGGAAATTTCTCTCCCTCTCTTTCCAAACCAGTTCACCAAGAAATTTAAAGGGGGGGGGCTACATTAAGGTGTCAAAGTCAGTTTCCAAAAAGCAGCTGGATCTAAGGACTGAACCTGCGAGTCATACCCACTGTAATTAACCAGATTGCCACACAGCACTTTTCAGAGTGTGGGGTGTAGCTGGCATCGTGGTTGAACTTCGTCAGCTTCAGGAAGATTCGCCCAAGATTTTGCTGCAATCCTGAAACCATCTAATCTGAAACAGCTCCACTGGCGTCAAAAGAGCGGAGCCATTCGGAAAAGCGTCCCGTGTCCCTTTGATCGGAGTCATTCCCAGCACCCTCCCTCTGACAGAAATGGAGTTTCTCTGGAGTTAGTTGCTTGGGGACCACAGCCTAACGTTGCCGGAGGGAGAGGGAAACACACAGGGAAATCCCATTAGTTTCATATTTGAATAAACAACGATTCGGAAGTTTGAATGCCTACCAAGGGTCATATTTTCAAGGAAGGGAACGGGTTCATTGAAACACACAGAAAACCCCCAATACTGCAATCAGATCAAAGCCACGGCCCCCAGCTTCAACACGAGAATCCCAGTCTTAAACCAATTTATTACAAATTCAATGAATCATCATTCCTGATGGATAATGTTGTCAACTGAGTAAAGGGCCAAAAAGGAGAAAGAGCAGAAGACACTCACATGGTATACACTGTCCAGTCCAACTCTTAAATGTTTACTCATAGGTAAGCCCTATCAAGTTCAAGAACTCCCTGCCATACACAGGACTCCAGCTCTCAAGTCTGGTTTTAAAGCAACCAGACCCAAGTATAACAAATTTAGAGTCCAGTGGCACCTTTACGACCAACAAAGGTTTATTCAGGGTACGAGCTTCCATGTGCATGCACACTTTTTCAAGTGCCACTGATTTCAAAGAGATCTGACTTCCTCACACAATTTTAGGACTTATTTATATTTTTGCATGTCTTAATAAGTCAGTTTATCCAGCCTTACGGAAAGAACCTGCCTCCCTGTAGGAAAGTAACCGCCTCCTTTTTACAGAAGCACAAAACAAAATAAGCACATAAGTGCGTTCTGAAAACAGAAATTCTCTATAATGAACCGGGTTATTTTCCCTTCTTTTCATAGTGCTGGACAAATAAGGAAAAATACAGTTATCACTTTCAGCCTGTTACACGAAGTGATTTCAGTGTTGTTTGTTTGAATTTATGAAAGGGGCTACTTTTTTTTTACTACCAGCAAATTCATATTTGTGAAACATATTTTAAAAAATTATATCTAAAGATTTGTTTGCCTGCTATATCATGATCATTATTATTTTCTGTTTCATATTGAGTACAATTCCCCCGCTCCCAGGGTCTTAAGAAATGTCCTGTCCCCTTGGCTAACTTAATTTTAAAATAACCCCACCCTCCTCCTGCCCTTGGGGGCTCCTGAAAATTTAATATAACCTTTCTGCCCAGGGTGCCTGTTAAAAATGGGCTGGTGTGGTGAGGGGGGCTACAAAAATATCCTACCAAAAAATTAGAGGGGGGGGAAAGAAAGAAAGAAAGAAAGAAAGAAAGAAAGAAAGAAAGAAAGAAAGAAAGAAAGAAAGAAAGAAAGAAAGAAAGAAAGAAAGAAAGAAAGAAAGAAAGACTTTTGCTGTTGGGTCCGAAGGGGAAATCAGTTTGCAGCGAACGATCTTCGTACTTTCAAAACGTGGAGATCCGCATTGATCGCGGGGGCTCAAGCCGGGCTTGCTGCCTCCACGCTCGTTAAACTAACAGGGCGGGTCAATCAGAGGAGAAAGGGGATCGCCGCGGGGACCCCAGCGGAGCGTGAAGCGGCGCGGCAGTCCCATCTAGCCGGGGCCGGAGAGGCTGAGCCGTGACCAATCGAGCAAGGCGGGGGGGGGGGCGCTGCAATTGTCAAAGGGATCAAACGCAGGAGGAGCGTTAGGGGATGGAAAGGGGGCCCTTATATTTTAGAGCCCGACCCCACCACGCACGTTTCAATTCACTCCCAAGTCCATCCCTCTCTCTGTTCAACCATGAGTCACTTTCAAGGAAATTGATTCCGAGCTCCCCGGCCAGGGCGATTCTACACCGACCTCCCCCAGCCTTCACTCGTTGAAATCAACGGGTTTTCACCGGAGGAATTCTGTAGAGAGCTGCCTTGTAAGCACTCTCAAAAGCCACATATCCGTCGGCTCTCCAGCCGGAAAACTCTCTCCGGAAGACTGCGGGGGGGGAGGGGCCCTCTGCGCACTCTCAGAGGTACTCTTGCCCCTCCCTCCATTCCTCCTCGTGTCTGACGAAGGGAGTTCTAATTGTCCAAAGCTCACCCCCTGAACATCGTGCCGGTCTCCACGGCGCTCGTCCTGGTTCTCCCCTCCGGCCATCTCGCCCGGCCGCTCGAAACTGATTCCGGGGTTGGAGGCAGGCTCGGCTTCCTTCTACTACCCTTGCCACCCCTTCTACTACTCTTGCCACTCCTCTGGGGCTAAATCCCGCTCAGCCGCTGGGATTTACTCTCGAAGGGAATCGCAGCCTGGCCCGGATTAAGCCGGCGCACTGGAGACGGAGCGCGGCGACGCGAAAGCAGAGGAAACCAGCTCCACGCCGGCGACTCGGAAACGAATCCAGCAAGCCGGCCTGCAGTTTGCGGGGGGGAAACGGTCTGAGGGAACCCCGGCTGCGAGCCTGTCCTCATTTACCCAGGAACAACCCCAGCCCATCTCATGGGGCCTTTTTCAAGGTTTCTACTGGGAATGAGGTTTTAGACGTGGCCACATGTGATCCACTCAAACCTACGCGGAGAAAAGGGGTCGCTTAGGGTGACGCTCTCGACTCCGGATGAGCCCCCCCCCGTGACCCCCAAAGAGGCCTCTCAACAGCCAGCCACTTATTGGAGCGCCTCCAACGGCTGCAACTCAGCCGTCCCCTTCGCCGAACAGTCCTACTTGCGAGTAATCCTCGGCGCCCTAAAAAGAAGCTTTACCGCAGGGCTTGAATTCAGTGCGAGCAACAGAAGTCCCAGGGGACCTCGTGGCGCCCTGTTAAGTGGCTCCTGGATCGCAAGCTGCGTGTCAACACCAATGACAATGGTGTGTTGAGGAGTGGAGACTCCCCCGCTGCAGTAGGGTACATGCCCTGGTCCTACTGAAGGGATGTCCGGGGATTTCCGGGAAAGAGGGGAAGTTGCAGGCTTAACATCGAGGGCCTAGACTCTTAAACGGCCATGATTTATTCTGCGAGCCTCCTCGGAAGTAAATACTACGGGACTGCTACCTACCTCCCCACCCCCAAAGTTTACGTAGATCTGTCGACTATAAGCTTGTGTACATTTAACTGGGAGGAAGTCGCTGGGAGGACTTCCGAGCAAACATGCACAGGATTGGGTTCAGTATTTACTCTGGGAAATAAACTTAATCCGCAGTCAATTCTACCCGAATTCTCTGCTGGCGGTTCCTCAAAGCAAACCACAAACCATTAAAATATTTATTATTATTATATCCAGCCTTTCTCCCCAGTGGGGACCCAAAGTGGCTTTCCTCGTTCTCCTCGCCTCCATCTTATCCTCACAACAACCCTGCGAGGTGGGCTAGGCCGGGAAGGTGCAACTGGCCCCAGGTCACCCGGCGAGCTGTCTGTCCAGGAGACAAGGGGCGACCGTGAGCCTGGTCCTCCCAGGAAGGCGGGTGTGTGGGGAAAGGTACCCGTGTTAAGTGAACATAAATTATATACTCTTAACGAAATGGGACCTCAACGAACGGCTTTTAGGATCCTATCCCGGGATCCTCCCCTTCCACCCCCCCCTCCTTCTTTTACGAAAGCTTCCGGTTTTCCTGCGCGCCCTCTCCCCGAGAGCCAGCCGCACCGTTCGCAGCAACCCTGCATAGCACCGAGCAGCGACCCACCTACCAACAGGTGACTTTTTCTCCTGGGCACAGAACCATGTGGAAAGCTGCACCGGTTGACCCGCGGCCTGCCCCGGCCTTCCTTAAAGGGCCAGGAACCCCCTTCTGGCAACCTTCCTCCTCCCCCGGGAGAGGAATCGCCACGCTGCCTCCCGGCTCCCCGACGGGCCTCCCCAACTCGCCCCCCTGCCTGCCTGCCCGGGCCCGACCTGCCTACCTCGCTTCCTCCCCGCATGGCCTCCCTTCCTCGCCGGCAGAACCCGTCCGACAGGCTGGCGAGCGGCCCGGCGCGCTTCTCTTCCCTCCCCGTGGGCGGACTGGAGCCGGGGCGCGCAAGTGGGCGAAGGTTTGCAGGCGGGTTTCTCTCTCTCTCTCCCCCCACCCCCCGGGGAGGGAAACCGCACGAGGGGAGGAGAGGGAGAAGGAAAAAAATAACAGGCTACAGGGGAATAATCACTTCCGCTCCTCGTCAATCCTACCCGACGGCTTCTCTTGTCTTATCTCTGAGCGTTTAAGAGCGAGCGATCTACGCTTCCCTCCCACCCCCAAACAAAAACCACCACCTTGAAGACTCGCTTTGCATCACAATGCAGTGAGGCGCGACTCTCTGGTGTGGCATAAGCGTCCGCCTGGATTCTCTTGGGAATCAGTCCTCTGCCCCGCTGGACCCGGCAGTGAGCGCCACCAAACAGCGTGGGACTGACATCCGAGTAAGGATGCGGAGACTACAGCGTGGGACTGACTGACTTTCGAGTAAGCAAGCGGAGGCTTGCCGCCAGCAGCGACTCTGGTGTTTGCCCCCCCCCGTCTCCCTTGCTGCGCAGGATTGCACCCCGCCACAGCGAGCACCACGGAAAGGCCGGCTGGGAGTCAACAGGCACCCGATCGCCGCTCTAAACCACCGCGGTTCCACCTCCTCCGTAGTTCTTTCTCCCGAGGAGCTGTTGCCATGCAAAAGATTTCCTCTCCTCTGCAAAACAGCGACGGAGTGCAGAAGGGGGAGACGCGTTCCCACGGGCTCCTGGCTAGCCTCTGCAGGAGGCACATTTCTCTCTCTCTCTCGTAGCCCGATCTTAGCTCGGCTTCTTCGACGGACAGGGAAGCCCAGCGGGCGGCGCGCGGATTTCGGCTCCCGGTTTGCAGGTCCGCAGGGTCCCCTCTCCCGTCTAACGTGGGGCTTGGGCGCTGGGCAGAGGGAGCCGGGCTCCCCCCCCTCCCTCCCTCCGCGGGAAGCGCCGGGGACATTTGCAATTATTCTCACGGGAGGTTTCGCCAGCCCCGGACGGGGAGGGGTGGCGCCCTCGGTGACTCAGACGGCCTCGCTGCAGGAAGGAGCCCTGGCTTAACCCTTTCGCGACCGTCGAAGCTCGCTGGGCCAGGAGGCCGAGGGAGGCTGTGTAAGACTACTCTGGAGAAAGCCTCTCCCAGACGCCGCGACCGGAGGCAAGCGCCGCTGAATTCCCTCGGGCTCGGCCGGGATCCGTCGGAGCCACGCTGGGAAAGCACCGCCAGCGGGATCGGCTGTCCGGGAGGCAAAACCTCGTTTTTACACGCAAGTAATAAAATAAAATAAAAATCCGATTGAAATCGAACCGGGCACTTAGTTGAGCGGGAGGGCGCGGGGGGAGATCATGCAGGGCCCCGGCTGTAACTGGCGAGTTCCCTCCCAGCCCAGAGAACGCATCCAGACTAGCAATTGTATGCAAAGTGATGAAGGAGGAACTCCCTCCCTGCAGAACTCACTTCCGAGTAAACATGCTTTGGTGTTGCAATGCCGATTTCACCAGGCTGCACCATCCCAACCTCTCCGGATAAATTTAAAAGAGAGGTTCGACACAAAGACCCAGTCGACTCCGCGGACCCTGGCGCGGAGACTTCGCTACGGATAAAACAAAATTGCAGCAAGACCTCCCGACTTCTAATGTAGCCGGGAGACTCTCCCTTGACTATTAAGGCGTCCACTGCATTCACTCGCCTCCTGGGGACTAGCGCCTTGCCTCGGTTTGTTTGGCAGAGGAGGGACGGGCAGGCCCTGGGGAAGCCTGCGGCAGCGGGGGAGAAAGTAGGCAAGTTGGTCAGAGGGAGCTGCAGAGGATCCCAGGGTTTCCCTGGCTGGAGCCTGAAGAGAGTTAAAGCCACGGCCTCTTTCTTTCGCCTGCACGACTTACGGGTTCGAATCCCAGCAGCCGCGGAACGCGCCCCCCTCCCCAGCCCGCCCTGAGCTCTCACCTCGCAGTCCTCTTCGTACTTGACATTGTCTGCTAGTTTCCACAACATGGCGTCCAGTATCCCCCAAAAATGTGCAGACACGGTTAAAAAAGAAAAAAATCAACCAGGGAGGGGAGGTGGAAAGTGGCGGCGGGGTGTGCGGGTGT
>NW_015167549.1:470108-477874 GCF_001447785.1 Gekko japonicus
ATCCAGCGCTGGCAATTGGCTGGGGAGGGGGGCGGGAAAGCAAGAATTGCAATCAGGCCGGGGACCCCCACCCACCCCCTTTGCCCCCCAAGAAGGGGCTTTGTTCTAAGGGCCCCCTGCAGGGTGTGACTCTCCCCCCCCCCCACTCCTCCAAGATGTGACTCCGGACTCCACCGCTCCTGAAGACGAGCGGCTTTGCGGACTCCCATGACCCCTTTTAGAAACCGTTTTCAGTCGTCTAAGTTAATGCCGCCTCTAAACTGTGGAGTCTGCTGAGCACAAATTCTACTTTGTGAGCTGCTGGCATCAAAGTTGTGAGCCAGCAATTTGGCTACTGCATAAACGGGTTTGCTCTGGAGCCATCCTTCCTGAGCTAAGACCAAAAAAAAAAAAAACCCTATGAGCTGAAGGCTAAAAAATGTGAGCTAGTTCACACTAACTCAGCTTAGAGGGAACACTCCGGCTGCACGCTGGGAGGAAGCATTTGAGCTCTGGTTGGGAGAACAAGCGGCCGTTTCGGCCCGATCCTGCTGTGGAAAGTCAGGCCGGCGGGTCTAGAGCGCTGGGCCAAGGCCCTTCCAGAGGCGCAGCCGTGCTGGGCTGCTCAGAACAATACTGGCGTCCAGGGAGGCCGGGCGGCGCGTTTGCATTCCCGCATGCAAGGTGCCCGAGAGCTCGCTTGGTCAGATGCTGAGGGAGGAAGTGAGCTCTGACTCACCAAAGCCTGACGCTGGGGTTTGGTTAGTCCTCTGTGGCAGCAAACTCGAAGAAGGCTTAGAGCAATTCAGAGGTTTCGCCGGGGCTCCCCGCCAGGGAAAAGCTGCTTGAGATCTAGAGGCTAATACTTTCCAATCTGCTTAGCGGCGGAATTGCTCGCCTTTGGACATCAAAGCGGACTAGCGGCTTGGCTGCCTCCTCGAGAAAGCGGTCCCAGGGGCTGCGGTCCCGGCCTGGGCGGAAGCCCCATTGGCCTGGGGGGCTGCGAAACGTCAGGCTCCAGGGGTATTTTTGGGAACCCTTTGGGTCCCCCCCCACACACCGGATTGAACTCCCCAAGAGTTCTCTCTCTACCCACCTGTGCTTCTCTTCGGAGGAACAACCCAGCGGAGAGTCCCTTATGGCAACCGTTTTTGCGCTCCGGCGTGGGCTGAGCAGATGGGGAAATTGGGTTTAGCATAACAATAAATATTAAAGAGGTGGGGGTTGTAGGTAAACAAAGCGTCGCCGCACACACGCCCTTGGCCCTGCACAGTAGCGCGGACTTCCTAGAGAAGGGACGGTGACAAAGGCCTAGACTGATAGCCCCCCCCCCAGCCCCCAACCCTTCGCGGTCCACAGCGGCAGCTCAAAACAACCTCTCGGGTCGCGCCTCCCCTGTCATTGCAACCCTTTCTCTCTTTCGACTCCTCACTGGGATTCGCTCAAACGTGTCTTTCCTGAGCCAAAGCGTTTTGGCTCAGTTTATTACCCGGCGTGGTTTGGAAGGGGTCCCTGGGTGGAAAGCGGCGCGCTGACTCGGGAGCAAGCCCCGCTGGGTTCGCTAAGGGGCCTGTTTCCAAGCAGAGACGTGCCCGAGGATTCTGGCTGTTGCTCGAAGCCGACTCAGCTGGAAGACGTCTGTCCAGGAATGCAAGCACAGGGGCATCTCCCCCCCGCCGCCCCCCTCCCCCGCAGCTCTTTCGCGATCAGGACTCGCCTGTCGATCAACTGTCCAAGTCGTGGGTTTAAAATTTGCTAGTGAAAGGCCGTGGTTGCTCGAGGCGCTGCACCCCGGAAGAATTCGAGGCTGCGATCCCAAACCGCCCTGGTGAGAAGTTAGATCTTTCTAGAGGGGTGGACTGGGCCAGCCCAGCCTTTAAGGTGCCCCCAAGACTCCTGTCCCCCCCTCCTGTCCCCCCCCCCACACTCCAGCCAAAGCTTCCCTCGCTCCAGATGCAAAAGTCCCACCGCAATCTGCCGGACCTGCTTAGGAGGAGGGAGGTCTATCAGAGCGAGGGGGCTTTGCTTCCCAGGGTCGGAACCTGGGTTGGAATTCCTAAACTCTCCAAGGCACCGAGCCAAGCCCTTCCGGATGCTGCAGGTTTCAAAGGAAGACCTTTCCTCGCCCCTAAATTCCAGGGCGGAGGGGAAACAGGCGGGCTTCTTCGCTTGGCCTGGATGGAGAGTTGAAGCGTGGCTGGGTTTAGACGGCGGCGGGCGAAATACTCCTCTTCCTTGATCCGGATCGGGCTCTCGGGCTTTGGGCCTTGGACCCAGGTGGCTCAGGTTCTACGCCCCCTCCCCTCCAGCTGTTGGGCAGAAAGGAAAGGAAAACGCTGGAAGGGGCTGTTGGCAAGTCGTTTAAAGAGTGACTAGATTTCCATGACAAGAAAGTGTTTGTTTAGGTGGGCCTGGAAACTGCCACGTGGGAACTCTGGAATGACACGGGCCAATTGGGACTTTATCTCCCCCCCCACCCCACCCCGGCGCGGGAAGTTTAAAATCTGGCGGGTCTGAAGGATGGACAGGATTTGGTCCGGCACAGAAGAGAGCTCCGGAGGACTGGGTTTGGCTGCAGCCCTCAGGGTTAACCCTGCGTTGTGGCCAAGAATACTCCCGCGGCCCGGCCCGACTTTGAAACTGACTCGCTGAAGCTTGGCCGGGCGCTGAAACTGACCAGGTCCCCCCCCCACGGAGCGAATCGCCCAGCGCCCTTCTCCGCCCGAGCGGTGTCACCTGTCAATCTGGCACGCAGGTGGTGCCGAATCAGAGCAGCGAAGGAGGCCCGGCAGGGGCAGAAGAAGAATCTGCCTTTGCCGCAAAAAAGGCGGCGCTTCCCTCCGCCTCTCTGCCGTTTGGCGTTGGGAAGGCGAGGCAGGGAAAGAAGCCGGGGCCACGAGGAACCTCGGGCAGAGGAGGACAGAACGGCGCCTGTCCGACGCCGCTTGCTTCGGGGGGAGTGGAATGGTTTTAGCAGACCACCTGAATTCTGCGGAGGGGAAAATATAAGGATTGCAACTCTTAAAAAAAAATTGAACTAAATTAGAATAATAAATTGTTCGTGTTGCGAGGAGACTGTTCCCAAGCTCCGGATCCCCCGTTTCCTCGATCCGAAATCTAACCTGGACACCTGATCACCTTTACCAGGTGAAAGATCAAACATCGCCCCCTGTATTCTGTATTTTTTTTTTAAAGAGAGGAAGTAGGAAGTTTGTACAGCAGGCTGTCCCTGAAACAAATCTCCCCACCGTTTTTGCACCCGCTAGACTTCCATCCCATCCCTTTTTCCATGGAACGTCTGAGCTGCGTTCCCTCTAAGACGAGTTAGTGTGAGCTAGTTCAGTTTTTTAAACCTCCGGCTCACACATTTTTGCCTTGCCTCAGGAAGGATGGCTCCGGAGCAAACTAATTTATGCAGCAGCCAAATCGCTCGCTCACAACCTTAATGCCAGTAGTTTACAGAGTAGAATTTTTGCTCACAAGACTACACAGCTTCGAGGGAGCCTTGCTTCTGAGTAGGGTGACATTTGAAAAGCCTGGATTCAGGAGGGGTGGCCGTGTGGGTCGGAAGCCGCAGAACGAACTCTGGGCCCAGTGGCAACCTTGAAGACCAACTTACTTCTGGGTATAAGCTTTCCTGTGCGGGCACACTTCTTCAGATAGGTTCTGTCTGAAAAGCCTGTTAAGAGCCCCAGGTTAACGAAGCCTGCAAGTTTTTTATACGGGTTTACTAGGAAGCAGCTCCCATTGAACAGTCCAGGGATGACTTCCGTTCCCAGTAAACATGCACAGACGGGACAATTTTAACAATTTTCTTTCCTAGGCCTCCAGCTCATCCGTAGGGAGCCGCGGGAAACCGAGGTGCTTGTGGGTGGGCGGGGGCGTCAAGGGAGACGAGCTCTGCACTCCTCTGCGGAGTTAATCCGGCATAAGCATAAGACTGCCCTGTAAAAGATGCACGTTCGGGAAGCAAAACCGTCCCACAGGAGCTAATGACGCTCCGCCAAAATTAAAAAGACTCTTGGATGCGGTTCTATGTCAACAAGAGCATCCCAACGAAAAACTCAGGGGGCGTTAACACACCGACCGCCCTGGATTCCAGCCGGAAAGGCCTTGGCTCAGTTACCCTTTGCTTTCCCTGGATGGTGTTAAATACAATCAGAGATTTTTAAATGTTTTTTTAAAAAAAATAAAGATTCCGATCTGCGCTTGAAATACGAACCCGTTTTCCCCTCCAGGCACCTGACTTGCGACAACCCCCCCTCTCTCTCTCACACACACACACAGGTTTCCCCCGCACTCCCAAATCGGCGCAATGCAGGCCTCCTCGCGAGCAAACTCCGCGGGAAATCAATTGCACTCGCAACGTCAGAGTGGGAGTCTGAGGAGCAGATCTTTTGACAGCGCTCGCGAACTTCACGGCGATGCAAGTTGACATTTCGAGCGTGCACCAAAAGCCCCGTTTGAATGCAGGCCGCCGCCGGAGGGGGGGGGGGGAATTCTCCCCGGGCAGCAGCAGAGAGCCGAGATTCAGCTCTCCCCCTGCAACTGCCCCGGGTTTCTCCCAGCATCGCGCCACCCCGGGCCTCTTCCCGAGGCTCCAAACCTTTCGAGCCCACCTGGAGCAGCTCTTTTGAGATCTCCAAAGTCCCAGGCTAGAAGATCCGCAGGCCCCCTTGGCGTGTCCTCTCCCCCGGCCAGAAACAGAAGTCCTGTGTCCTTGTAAAGACTTGGCGAAAGTGGTCTTCCTTCCGGCATCGCCTTTGGGCCGGCTAGAACCCGCTTCCGTTCGCGGCTGGACTGAAATCTCGGTTAGCCTATAAGGGAGCACGGCCTGTTTAGTATTGCTGGCTGCAAGCAACCGATTTAACACGCGGCTTTATCTCTCCGGAGCTGTTCTCTTAACTACTGGCAAAGCAGGCAAACAAATTCGGAATATACGGCCTGGCCTTCGCGAATTTAAACCCTGTTCAGGCCCATGTTCCGGAGATAAGAAAGCCCCGCTGATTACAGACGATATTGCTAAATCCGCAGTTTTATAGTTGGAAATAAGCGAGACAGGTGGTGGTGGTGGGGAGTTAAATTCTCAGTACCTTTGATCCTATCCCAGGCGAAGTCCCCACTCGGGCCCCGTGACCAGGGAGTAAACCCCAAAGAACAGCTGCACTTGTTGCTGAACAGACGTGCCCAAAACAGGCTGTAAAGCCCACTGAATGTGCAAATAACTGACACTCCCCCCCCCAATAATATAAAGGATTTGTGTATTTGGTGCGAACGCGCAATACTTAGGCCCATCGGTTTAGACCAGAGCTTTGGCTAGAAATGGAATTGCTATTTTGGAATTAAATCGCATTCGGAACTCAAGCAGGGGGGGGGAATACTCCCCCCGTTCTTAAATGACACCCTGGGAAAGAAAAGCAGCACGTTTACTCTGGAGCAAGTCTCAGGCTTTCCATGGGGCTTACTGCTAAGAAAAAGTGCAGCGCAGGAATTGTGCTGAGGTATGGGAGAACTGGGGAGAAAACGGAGGAATGGGTTTTTTTTTTCTTGAATAGCTGGCCCTTTAAAAGGGGGGGGGATTTGACATTTCTCGAGTGAGAGGCATTTTGTCCCCGTTGTAGGGATTCAAAGAGAGATTGTGGGCTGGGAGGAAAAGGGAGACTGCTGTGGTGGCCAAGAGGAAAGGAACTGGTTTACCAGTTCGGCCAGTAGGCAGACCTATAAAATTAGAAGATGGCATTTTCCCATCCCCCCCCCCCAATCCCTGCGCTCTACAGGGCCCCAGACAATCATGTCAGGAAAGAGGGGTGAGGGGATCTCTCTCATTGGATATCACCTACTGGAGGAGGGACTTGTTACACCTTCAAGGCCACCTGCCTAATAGATCCGAGGCCGGCAATACCCCTCTACTGGTTGGCAGGGGTAACCAACCCAGCGCGCCCCTGGGCCAAATTGCCTTTACCGGCAGCCTGGCAGGCAGAAGTCCATCCCCACCCCCCACCCCATGCCTGTGGATTCTGCAATGAGGCCAGTTTTAGTGGGAAGAATGAACCAGAGCCTTGTGGCAGCCCGAAGGCTCAGGAAATGTCTTTCAGGTGCCACGAGATCGATTCCGGTGGGCAGCCGTGTTGGTCTGGAGCAACAGAACGAAGTCTGAGTCCAGCGGCACTTTGGAGACCCAAGAACGTTGAATTCTTCTGGGTCAAGGTGTGGCTGGACTCAGCCTCTGTTCAAGCGCCGCAAAGAGGCCTCCATCCCGAACTTATAGGGCTCCCCCCTGCCGGTGTTAGAGGAGTGACTCCCAAGGAACCCGGTTTCATTATTGGAGGAGTTATTCCTTAAGGATGCAGGTTTTAGTATTGCGACTTCCGGAAACGAACTGGGCTACTGGGGAAAATCCCAAGAACAATTTGGAGGCCGACCGTGTTTATAAGACGCCGAAACGATTAAAGGTCCATCTCTTAAAGCCAAAACGGATTGCCAGAGCGCCAGGAGAAGAATATCGCCTTTTCTATTCCCCCAAGACGAACAGAATGGGAAACTGAGCAGGCCAATCCTGCTCTAGGGCGACGACACCCCCCCCCTCCCGTCTCCCCTGCTGGGGCAGCAGCGACGAATGTCACCTCACTCTTCAGATCAAGACGGGCAGCCGTGTCAGTCTGCCGGTCCGTAGCAGCAGAAAAGAGCGAGAGTCCAGTAGCGCCTGAAAGACTAACCCAATATGTGGCGTGGCAGGGCAGGAGTTTCCGCGAGTCGCCGCTCCCTTCGCTCCAGATCCTGAAGTGTGCTCGGACACGAAAGCACTGACTTGGCTGGTCTTCAAGGTGCCCTGCTGCTGGACTCCGGCTTTGTTCTTTGCCCTGCCACGAGTTTTTGTTAGCCTTTAAGGTGCTTCCTGGACTCTGCCTCTCCTCTCGGGTCACTCTTTAGCATTTTAAGACGCCCCCCCCGCCCCCCGCCAAGTCTCCGCGGCCAGGGACAGAACAAGCCTCTCTTAACAACGCGAACCTTCCGAGGCACTTCTGGGAGAGGAGGACCGGCTGGTTTCAGCAAGCGGCCTTCCCAGGGCCGGAGGGGGCGACCGACGCCCCCTCCCCTTCCTGGATGCGCACAGGGGCTGCCTCGGAGGAGGCTTTCAACCCCCGCCGCCCATTTCTGCCCGAAACGCTCGGACGGGGCGGGGGGAGGCGGCCTGAAACCCCTTCCGCCGACCCTTCTTTGGTTCCCAGCCGATCTGAGCTGTCACCCGGCCGCTTACTCTCGCGTACGGCTCGGCCTCTCCATGCAGTCCTGCTCTCCCCCCCTGTCCGCTGGCCCGGTCCTTCCAAAGCGCCGCGTGGATCCTAACCTAAGACGAAGGGGATCGCGGGACCCGCGCTGGCGTCCGCGGCTCCGGCTGAATCCAATTAGGGACCGCGGCGTTTAGCGCCCCCTACCCCGACACCTTAGGCCTAGCAGGCAGGCTCGCGATGCGGGAAGTTTGAGCCCCGTCGTGTCTGTTTACTCGGCAGTAGACCCCCCCCCGTCTCTGAGTAAACGTCCCCACGATCGGGCGGCACCGGAGAGGCCTCTCTTGCGAAGGAAGGAAGGGCGCATCGGAGGAGGAACGGCGTCCTGCTTGGAGGTGGGCGCCTTGAAAGGGATCGGATCGGGCTCCCAACGCGCGCGAGTCTTGCTCCCAGGTGCCCTGAAGGACGACCGGGAGAAGTCCCCACCGAAGTCGCCGCACGAGCAGGAAAACCCCCCGGAGAGAGACCGGCTTCCAACCCACCCCTCCCCCCGCGCAA
>NW_015167549.1:477889-478180 GCF_001447785.1 Gekko japonicus
TCCTGCTGACTCTGCGATCCCAGCCGGAGTGACTCCAGTGGAGAGCCACCGATCCCGGCGAGTTTCGACGGGAGCCCCTTTACTCAGGATTGCACGGGGGGACGGAAGGACCCGCTCGCAGCCCACTGGACAGACGGAACTCGACCCAGGAGGATCGCGCCGGGAGACTTGAGCCAAACCGTCGCCTCTCCGGCGGCCCCAGAGCGCCTCGCCGGGCCCCGATCCTCCCCGGCTTCCCACCCTCTTCCGCGTCTCCTCCCCGCCGGCCCGAGCAAACTTACTTGCCAATCG
>NW_015167549.1:478264-502959 GCF_001447785.1 Gekko japonicus
CCCCCCCCCGCAAGACATTCCTCTTCGGATTCCTCCCCTCCCCTCGCTGGTGCTTCCTTCTTGGTTCAGACCCTGGAGAAGTCGTCCGGCAGCCTCTTGGCTGGGGTGGGCGGGGACCAACGATGCTCTACGGAGCTTTTGGTGGGCTCCCTTCTTGGAAAATAAAATCGAAGGGAAAGCACAGCTGGTGAAGGTCCTTTACCTGCAAGACTTCTGCCTGTCAAAGACGTGGGGGGGGGGGGCTCCTTTAAAAATTAAAGGGCATCGCCTCTCCACCTCCCAAGAAATTAACTGAAGCAAAGCGAAGTTCTTTGGACCTCTTTTCCTTTGGTGAAGAGGCCGGTGAGACCCAAAAGCTTGCGTTACTGATTCCCCCAGTTCCAGTTTCTCTGTCTGGTCTAGGTCGGGGGAGCGGGCTGTAAACGGTACAAGAATGATTGCCCCCCCCAACCCCCCTAAAATCCTCTCGAATAATTTTGAACCTGCGAAGGTGACTAACGCAGGCTTTTGGCTCTCACGGGGCTCTTCGTCTCCCAGCTGAAAGAACCCCCGATCTTAGGGAGAGGCTCCACCGGCCAGCCAAAGGGAAAGCGCTCGACATTCCCGCTGCCTCCAGAGAAGTGTATTGCTTTCAAAAGGCAGAGGGAAGGGCAGCCCCGATCCTTTGCATGTTTACTCAGAAACAAGCTCGGCTGAATTAGGCGGGTTTCGCTCCCAGCTCTGAGTCCATCGGATGATCTTCAGTCGACTCGAACTCTTGCCGTGGGGCTTCGCAGTGTCCTCCGCTATCCACAGCGCGATTCTAAGCGCCTTTCCTCGCGAACCTGTTCAGATCCTTTCAATGGGGCTTAACCTGCAGGCGGACCCTTTTACGGCGGCAGCCTTACGGTCGTAGAAGTACATCTCGCCGTAAATAAGGGGGGCCTACTTGTAAGTAAGTGCGCAGCAAACTGCGGCTCCACACTGTGCTAAAATGATCTGCACCCTAACCTCCCCTCCCCGGTAGCCAGAAGGAAATCCAGGACATTCCCACCCCCGCCAAAAAAAAATAAATTAAAAATCATGGCTAAAGCAAATTCACACCGACGGCAATCTTCTGCACGTTTACCCTTAAATAAAACAACTGGCCGCCGCTGGACTTACTTTCGAGTAACCATGCACAGGATGCCCCCTTTTTAAAAAGAAAGCTCGCTTCCGTGGCTAATCAATATAACAATTCGATCATATTATAATGAATATATTGGGCAGTGTTCAAAGCGCTACACTTCGTTCCGCCTACAATCTTTTAAACATCGTTTGGATCATCCTCACAACACCTCTGCGAGGTAGGCTGGATTGCTTATTCCCCCATTGGACAGATGGGGGGGGGCTCTTGGGGCTGAGGAAGGGCCACTTGCCCAGGGACACCCGGGGGGGGAGTTCGTGGCAGAAGCACGGTTTGAACCAGGGAAGCCCCTCCTGGCGACACAGAGAGCCCAGAAGAAGGTCTTTCAACCGACCGCGTTAGTCGTACGCAAATAGGAACGCAATAACTAAACGCTTCCTTGGTTTCAAAGCGAAGGACCTCTCTGAAGTCACTCGGGTCTATCAAGGAGGAACCCCCAAACGTTCCTAACATTTCAATAACTCTTGTCAGAGCTTTGTGAAATACTGATCGCCACTTTGGGGTCAGGAAGGGCGTGCGTCGAAGGGTCTTGCAGCACCCCGATCCTGTGCGTATCTACTGGGGAGTAAGATCTCCCGAGTTCAGTGGGACTTTCAGGTAAAACGCACGACCTGGCAGCCAACTCCATAAGAACTTCAGGTCAGCCTCAGGGGAAGAGTTTCGTTTTGTTTCCCCACCACCACCACCCTGGATCGAAGATGGCGAGAAGACGCCCCACTTGACCAACGTGTGCGTGGAGACCGGTGTTAAAGGCAAGGCCGTCCAACTGGTAGATCCCCGGACAGGTAGATCTCCAGCGGCTGCAGCAACCACCGCCCGCATAGCTGGGATGGAAGGGGAAGCTGCACCTGTTGGGCAACAACTGCGCAGACACGCGCGGCAGGGGTCGTGGGGGCAACCCAGCCTCAAAGGGAGGCGCCCCCTCCTCTTCCAACACAGACCTGGGGGGATTTGGGGGTGCCACCTTTGAAGAGAGGTCGACGGCTTCAGTGGCATGTCCCACCCAGTCGGGGGGGGGCCCTTGAAATCTCTTTTTAAACGAGAGTTGGATAACTTTCTGCTCCGCTTCGGGTGTTTTTTTTTTAAATCAGTCGCCAAGCCAGCGAGGGGCATTCCGACCACCCCGCGGGACTCGATCCTGTTTCCCGGAAAGTGACAGCGGACAGCCGCCCGCCCGCCCGGGCCGTTTCAGGGATTGCAGCCCTCTGCTCCCTCTTTCCCACAAGCACAAAGCCACACCCGGAAGCCCTATACATCTGGGCTTTGCGACGCGACACGTGTCTAACCGAACTGACAAAGCGCGTCGGGACCCTCGGGAACCGCTTCTATTCGACAGCCGAAATCAGAAAGCTCGATCCAGGCCAAGCGAAGTATTTTTTTCAGGATAGAGCCCTACACGTGCTTGCCTGGGAGTAAGCTTTAGTGAACCCGGTGGGGTTTTACTTTTGAGTAGGCACGGGTAGGACCGGGCTTTCTTTGCCTTCATTCCACTGGGACTTATTTATTTATTTATTCTATTTCTATACCGCTCAATCCCGGAGGCTCTGAGCGGTTTACATAGGCATATTATACTCCCTATCTAGGGCCACAATGTATATAGGGGAGGTGAGTGCCTACCAGGCACCCTGCCAGCTTGTTCTTTCTTCTTCCTGCGGCTTCGTCGCTGGATCCTTCCCTCTAGCTTTTGCCCGTTTGCCCTGCAGAAATGCCTCTCCTTTGTGAAGGAAGTACTATTTGTCTTTAAAAAAACAACAACACCTTTCTTTACAAATATTGAAGGAGAAATCCTATTAGAGTTTGCTCGGAATTAAGTCCGTGTCATTTGGTGTGGGTCTGACTCCCAGGAAACTGCCTTTAGGATCGCAGCCTCCAACGTATTGCGCCGCGCCGCTGAGGTTTTGTGTGTGTATGTTTGGCCGGAGTGCGGGGAGGAGAATCAAATTGCCGCACTGCTAGTTATTTAAAGACAGAAGAGCCGAGAAGCGGCGTTCAAAGACACTGTAAATATTTCATGGTGTTTACAGTACTTGAGTTTCATCATCATCATCAAGGTACATCTGTGGCCAAAAGGGGGGGGGGGGGGACCGTGCAATTCAAACCAGATTTTCTACCCCACATGTCGTTTCCAGGAGGAAATGGAGAAAGAAGAGCCAGTTTACAGGACAACCCTGACAAATTTTCTGCATCCAATGAATTGCTCAAGGCCTAATGCAGGCAGGCCTCTCTCCTACACCAGCCCAAACCTAACTCCCCCTTGCAAGTTTCTTTCTTGCCCTGGGTCTGACTCCCCAGCATGTCTACAGAGCAGGGTTGCCAGCCTCCAGGTGGGGCCTGGGGATCTCCCGCTTTTACAACTGATCCCCAGCTGACAGAGATCAGCTCCCCTGGAGAAAATGGCTGCTTTGGAGGGTGGACTCTATGGCATTGTACCATGCTGAGGCCCCTCCCCAAACCCCACCCTCTCCCGGCTCCACCCCCAAAGTCTCCAGGTATTTTCCAACCCAGACCTGGCAACCCTACTACAGAGCCTTACAGCCTTGCTTTCAACAAGGCAGAATTAAGCCAGTGTGATGTTGTGGTTTAAGAGTGGTGGACCTGGGAAACTGGGGTTTGAATCCCCATTCATACCATGGAAGCTCGCTGGGTGACCTTGGGCCAGTCACATGCTCTCAGCCTAACCTACCTCACAGGGCTATTGTGAGGATAAAACAGAGGAGAGGGGAATGGGATGAGCTGCTTTGGGTCCCCACCGGGGAGAAGGGGTGGGGTACAAAGGAATTAAACAAACAAATAATGGATGAAATAAATGCAGGGTCTTAAAGTCCTAGTTTCCACTTTTAAAAAATAAACTTTATTGAGATACACTGGACACAATCACAATACATTGAGCAAGAGCTGTAAAAGTACATAAGCATACCTTGAATTTACAGTATTAATATTGTATAAAATATGTTTAATACATTAGGGAGGGATTAACTTCAGGGTAAACAAAACATAAGGTTGTTGACTGCATCTAGTCGGTACTTGACAGGACAGATGACCTAACAACTTCTGACTGTAAGTTTCCATGACATGGAATTCAGGAAGGGCTGGGTTCGATCCTTATCCCACCCTTCCTCCAAAGAGCTCTGAGCACCATACAGGGTTCTCCCCCTTCTCCCTTGTATGCTCACAACTACTCTATGAGGCAGGCTAGACTGCAGTAGAATTGTGCCTCCCCCCCCCCCTCATCATGAACCAGTTAGGAACAATATTTACTATTTCAGCTGCTGCAGTCTTGAACTTTGCTTAGTCCGAGGTACTTGACTATTTGCAGACCTGCCTGTCTTGTAAACTGCTTGTATTCAGGGCTACCTACATGGGCCCCATACAAAGATCAGACACACACACACAATCCACTCCCCACTGTTTAAAAGTTGCTTGCTTAGAATTCTACAATTCCCAGCTCCTCACCAGACCCCAGAGTACACCCTAGGCCAGTGGTGGCGAACCTATGGCACGGGTGCGAGATGTGGCATTCAGAGCCCTCTCTGTGGGCACGCGTGCCATTGCCCCAGCCAGGCCCAGACCATCATTAAAGTGTCGAATTCTCTGCCAAATAATTTTAAGTCAATGAAAGCATTTGGGATTGCTTTCCTTACTTTGTTTGGATCATCTTAAATTAATGTATGAGTTGTTTTTTCTAAAGTACAACCTCAGTATTCAGGTTAAATTGCCGTGTTGGCACTTTGCGATAAATAAGTGGGTTTTGGGTCGCAGTTCGGGCACTCGGTCACTAAAAGGTTCACTATCAATGCCCTAGGCCCTGCCTTACTTGGACAGCCCAGGCTAGCACAATCTCATCAGATCTCAGAAGCTTAGCAGGGTCGGCCCTGGTCGATGGGAGTCTACCAAAAGAAACCTAGAGTCTTTACACAGAGACAGGCAATGGCAAACCACCTCTGACGTTCTTGCCTCTGAAAATCCCACAGGACATCAGCTGCGACTTGACAGAAAAAAAAACCTCACCTGACTGCATGAAATGCTTTGAAGTGACACAGAAAAGCAAAACATAAACCTCTTCAATAAATGCTGCCATCAAAGGCAGCTTGTATTTGCCCATGGAGGGTGAAGGAGACGCACTGCTGCTCCATTCAAGCACCCTTCATATCTCTCTGAGATTTTTGTCCCAGGTGGGACCTACTGTGAATTCAGTACTCGACACCCTCCTGTGCTTGACTAGGCTCTGGGAGACCCAGGTTCAAATCCCCCCTGCAAATCCTTGCCGTTCTCCACTTGTAGTTCTTGAATCCATGTCAGAGAAGGGGAGGAGCCATGGCTCAGTGGCAGAGCATCTGCTTGGCATGCAGGGGGTCCCAGGTTCAATCCCCGGCATCTCCGGTTGAAACGATCAGGTAGTAGATGAAGTGCCTGAGACCCTGGAGAGCTGCTGCCAGTCTGAGTTGGCAATACTGACCTTGATGGACCAGGGGTCTGGCTCAATAGAATGCAGCTTCATATGTGTCAGAGAAAGCACTCTGCCCCAGTGTCCCCTCTAAGCTGAGTTAGTGTGAGCTAGCTTGCAGTTTTTTAGCCTCTATATCACACAATTTTTGTCTCAGGAAGGACGGCTCCAAAGCAAACTAATTTATGCAGTAGCCAAATCGCTGGCTCACAACTTTCATGCCAGTAGCTCACAAAGTAGAATTTTTGCTCACAAGACTCCACAGCTTAGAGGGAGCATTGCTCTGCACCCCTCCTCTGCAGAACTATTCCACAAGAGGAGAAAAGGGCAGAAACAGAGAAAGCTTGTGGCTCTTTGGGAAGTGAAATGCCTTATCTGTCTTTCTAGCAACCTACTTAAATAGATTATCCTGAGCGATGATCTCCCAAACCCTGTAAGGATAACCCACACACTAAAACAGGGCTGCCTCATAGAGACTTCCTTACACTCTTGTCTTATCAGGGGAAGGGAATGATCCAGCAGTTCATCACTGATCTTAGGACCAGTTTGCATGATGGGTCCTCTATAACAATAGAAGAATGGCTCAGGTGAACCAAGGGGAGCTGGCGTCCATCCCTGTAATTAAAGCTACACTTCTCCCGACACACACATACACAATAGCTGCTGCTATCATATCAGATCTCTATGCTTACAGGAGGTAAATCCACCCAAGCCGCATGGATTTGCACATAAGGAACATGGAACTGAAAAAAAAAAGGAAACCAGAACCAACTTTAGCCATATGTAACTCTGCAGGCAGTACTCTGTAGGAAGTCCTGCAGGCAGTACGGTGTAGTGGTTAGAGTTTTGGACTTGTGTTCAAATTCCTGCTTGCCTGGAACTTAGCAAAAAAAAAAAAAAAAGGAAACCAGAACCAACTTTAGCCATATGTAACTCTGCAGAGAAATTCATCCCCAAACCTCTGTTTCAACTACCAGCAAAGCTTTATGGGAAGACTAACAGCAGTTTTATAATGTGCTTCTGTGACAGATTGGAGGAGGAGGAGGAAGTCCTGCAGCAATTAGGAGAGCAGACTCGGATTTGGGAGAACTGGGTTTGATTCCCCCACTCCTCCACATGCAGCTGCTGGTGTGACCTTGGGTCAGTTACAAGTTCTTTCAGAGCTGTTCTCTCATGAGCAGTTCTCAAAAGAGCTCTCTCAGCCACCTCAGAGGGTTTCTGTTGTGGGGAGGGGAAGGGAAAAGAGATTGTAAGCTGCTCTGAGACTCCTTTGGGTAGCGAAGGGCGGGGTATAAATCCAATCTCTTCTTCTCTCTTCTTATGGTGACCTCGTAGGATTTCCAAGGCACGTGGTCAAGGAGATGGTGGTTTGCCATTGCCTTCCTCTGCAAAGTCTTCCTTGTGGTCTGCCATCCGAGTACCGACCCTGCTTAGCTTCCAAAGATTGGACTAAACGATACCGTTCCACACACACCCAACTCAAGAGTTTCATATTTACCTATTACCTGGTGAACTAGCAAAATTAAGATATTACTTTGAAAACCCCATAACTCTCCAGGATACTCCACAACAACCCTGATGGCAGGATCAACTGCAGTACAGAGGTCAACTCTCCCGTAAGACAGCTGTAGCCCAGGCTAGCCTGAGTTTGTGAGAGCTTGGAAGCTAAGCAGGGTCAGCCACAGTCAGCCCATAGATGGGAGACCACCAAGGAGGGTCTGGATTGCTATGCAGAGGCAGGGAATGGCGAACCACCTCTGTTCATCTCTTGGCTTGAAAACCCCTTGAGGGCTCCCCATGAGTTAGTTGTGACTTAATGGCACTTAATTATTATTAGAAGGGAAGACAGATCAAGATGGGTAGCCAACGTGTTAGTCTGTTTGTAGCAGCAGAAAAGAGCAGGAGTCCAGAAGCACCTTAAAGACTAACAAAGTTTGTGGCAGGGGGTGTGAGCTTTCGTGACTGAGTGGTGGCTCACAAAAGCTCCTTCCCTGCCACATATTTTGTTAGTCTTTAAGGTGCTACTGGACTCTTGCTCTTTTCTACTATTAGAAGTGCAGTATGTGGATTGAACAACAGATTGGTTTAGAATAGGGAAAGGAGTACGACAAGGATGTATATTGTCACCCTGCTTATTTAATTTATATGCAGAGTACATCATGCGAAATGTCAGCCTGGATGAATCACAAGCCGGAATTAAGATTGCTGGGGAAAACATCAACAACCTCAGGCCCCGTTCACACGGAGGATTTGCCGCGCTAAAGGCACGAATGTCAGGTGGATTTTCAGGGTTCAATCACACCGCAACATCTGGGAAGCGTAGCGCACCCGTGGCGTCCCGCCAAAGATGAGCAGTAAAAAGGTTCCTCGGAAAGTGCACTAGTATTCGGAAAATGCGGGGCAGGGGCAGGCGTCTGATGTTGTTTAAAATGTTGTTATTCTGTTACATGTTTTATTGTATTTTATATTTCGGCTTTGCTGCATGTGAGCCGCCCTGAGCCTTTGGGAGGGCGGGATACAAATAAAAAAATAAAATAAATAAAATCACGGGAGCACTAGTATCCCATGGCATCCAGCGCCCATCCATGTCCCATTGCAAACCGGATGTTTTTTTGTAAGCGCATGAACAAACATGTGGACAAGGGGGATCCAATAGATATTGTTTACCTTGACTTCCAGAAAGCTTTTGAAAAAGTTCCTCATCAAAGGCTCCTAAGCAAGCTCAAAAATCATGGGATAAAAGGACAAGTCCTTTTATGGATCAAAAACTGGCTAATTAATAGAAAACAGAGAGTGAGTATAAATGGGCAGTTCTCCCAGTGGAGGGGTGTAAGCAGTGGGGTACCACAGGGATCAGTACTTGGTCCACTGCTTTTTAACTTGTTCATTAATGATTTGGAGTTGGGAGTAAGCAGTGAAGTGGCTAAATTTGCGGATGATACGAAGTTGTTCAGGGTGGTGAAAACCAGTGAGGATTGTGAGGCACTCCAAAGGGATCTGTCAAAGATGGGCAAGTGGGCGTCAACATGGCAAATGGGGTTCAATGTGGCCAAGTGCAAGGTGATGCACATTGGAGCCAAAAATCCTAAATATAAATACACATTGATGGGGTCTGAACTGGCAGAGACAGATCAAGAGAGAGATCTTGGAGTTGTAGTAGATAACTCACTGAAAATGTCGAGACAGTGTGTGACTGCAATAAAGAAGGCCAATGCTATGCTGGGGATTATTAGGAAGGGTATTGTAAACAGATCAGCCAATATCATAATGCCGCTATATAAATCAATGGTGCGACCTCATCTGGAATACTGTGTGCAAGTAACTGAAAGCAGTGCTGCTCCGCGGAACTGCACGTGTGCACAAACGCAAAATGCTTGCCACACCACTTCTTTGCTATGCTCCAGCATTCTCGTGTGATTGCCAGCTAACAGCCTAAGTGTGAAGCCTCGGGGGACCGTGTGATCGGGCTACCGCACTTTATTTTGCTCTGGGGCGAATAGCCACGCCTCCCCCCCGCATTATCTGGCCCGTGTGACCGGGTCTCAGATATGTAGACGATACTACTTTAATGGCAGAAAGTGAAGAGGACCTAAAGAGGAGAGCGCAAAAGTGGGCATGAAGCTCAACATCAAAAAAACTAAGATCATGGCATCCGGCCCCATTACTCCTTGGGAAATAGAAGGGGAAGTCTTGGAAGTAGTGACAGACTTCACGTTCCTGGGAGGCCGCAAACTGTCACAGCAGCCATGAAATTAAAAGACGCCTGCTCCTTGGGAGGAAAGCGATGGCGAACCTAAACAGCATGATTAAAAAGTAGAGACATCACCCTGCCAACAAAAGTCTGCATGGTCAAAGCAATGGTATTCCCAGTAGTCATGTATGGCTGCGAGAGTTGGACTATAAGGAAGGCCGAGCGCCAAAGAATAGATTCTTTTGAACTATGGTGCTGGAGAAGACTCTTGAGAGTCCCCTGGACTGCAAGGAGATCAAATCAGTAAATCCTAAAAGAAATCAACCCTGACTGCTCCCTGGAAGGCCAGAGAATGAAATTGAAGCTCAGATACTTTGGCCACCAAATGAGAAGGGAGCACTCACTGGAGAAGACCCTGATGCTGGGAAAGATTGAAGGTCAAAGAAGACGGGGACAGCAAAGGATGAGATGGTTAGACAGTGTCATAGATGCAACGAACATGAAATTGAGCCAACTTCAGAGGACGGCGGAAGACAGGAGGGCCTGGCGGGAGCTGGTCCATGGGGTCGCGAAGAGTCGGACTCGATTGTGCGATTGAACATCAACATGTGGATTGAAACCAGTTCGGTCCCATTGACTTCTGTGTCTATAACACCGTTCATAATCAATGTGGAGAACCATCTATGGGGGAAAGACCTATTTTCACAAAGTTCTCAGTGGGTGGCAGTCCACCACTTCTCTCGGCAGTGTCGATTTCCATTTGCATCTAAAATGGGAATGGTCTGAAATTTAAGGGTAAGGCCTCAGTCCTTGAGGGTCTGATCAAGCAGCAAGTGACTCTTTTGTGGCAGATGGAGTCACAGAATCCTGCTGTGTGGTGCGCCCTCAACGAGAGAAGCCCTGGAATATTTTCCCTGGTTCTCTTTTCCTCTTCCAGGCTGTGAAGATGGCAGGAGGCATCAAATAGTAAGTGAAAGGAATGGGACTTTTTTTTTTTCCTTCTTCCCCTTTTTGCACTGCTGGCAAAACTCACATCAAAACACTCGATTTAATTCACCCTGTCGTATATAATCACACTAATAAGGCACCAGTGATGTGCAGTCAGCATCATAAAATATCAAGTGCCAGCTCTTTTTTTTTCATATAGAAAAGAAACAACCCTCCAAGCCTCACTACGCTTTCCTGACAGGTGGAGGCCGAATGGTGTTCGCAAACAGACACACGACTCTGTCCATTCAGGGCCACACTACTGGCAAGGAGCAGGCCAAAAAGTCCCCCTGCCCTCAATTCCTCTGCAAGGGCCATTGGCTGCATTTTGTTTCAGAAGCAAGTTTCTAGTCCTTTGGAGCCTCTGTGGGCGAGTGTGGGTCAGAATCCCGAAGGCAAGTTTGGGAAAGAAAAATAATTAAAAAAATAACTCTGTATATAAGTCTCCCCCCAGTCTCATGGTTAAAAGCCACCTATTTTTGTATGTGTGGGGGCCAAACTCGACAGTGGGAGATCCCTGACTGGCAAGATTGTAAATAATGATTGAACCTTGCGCCCTGACCTGCATAGCCCAGGCGAGCCCAATCTTGTCAGATCTTGGAAGCTAAGCAGGGTCAACTCTGGTGAGTACGTGGATGGGAGACCTCCTTGGAATACCAGAAGTTGGGAGGCAGGGGCAGGCCTGTATTCAGCCACCTTTCTGAATATCCTCCAGGCCCCCAGGAGAGGTCAGTTACCAGAGGTCGCCATGACTTCCAGGTGCACACACACACACACACAAATACCCCCCAATTAATGATTGAACCTCACTGATTGTAAATAATGAACAATTGAACTACTTGATAAATAGATGGTCATGGTAAAATGATTATGGTAGGCCTTGATTCATATTGGGACTGTTGGGGAGGTTTAATTCTTCCCCCTGCCCTGTCTTCCGGACCTCAAGTATGTTTATTTCTATGTATTGTATTCATTTAGTAAATTTATAATCCTAATATATAATTTATACGTTTATGGTAAATATATACCCCAAATCTGCTTTGCAAAAACACACAAGGCAGCTATGATACCCTTTCTCCTGCTGTTTCTACACAGGAAGACATCACATCCATTTACTTATTTATTGCCTTTTTATTCTGCCCTTCCTCCATCATCTTCAGGGAGATGTGCGTGGTTCGTCCCTCCACCGTTTTAACTGTACAACAACCTTGTGAGGTAGATCAGGCCGAGAGACAATGGCTGCTAGGGTTGCCGACCTCCAAGTGGAATCTGGAAATCTCCTGCTATTACAATTGATCTCCAGATGACCAAGATCAGTTTCCTTGGAGAAAATGGCTGCTTTGGAGGGTGGACTGCAGTGTTCCCTCTAAGCTGAGTTAGTGTGAGCTAGCTCACAGTTTTTTTAGCCTCCGGCTCACACATTTTTGTCTTAGCTCAGGAAGGATGGTGCCAGAGCAAACTAACTTATGCAGTAGCCAAATTGATGGCTCACAACTTTAATGGCAGTAGCTCACAAAGCAGAATTGTTGCTCACAAGGCCTCAAAGCTTAGTGGAAGTATTGGTGGACTGTACAGCATTCCCCCCCCACACACACAATTTTTTATTTCATATATAAGACAAACAAAGACAAACATACACAAATACAAATTAGGGGAAATTCATTTGTATCATTATTTAACCTAGTCATTGACCTCATACCATATCCAAAGCATTCATTTCTGTAATCCACCTTATAATTTTCATATACACCGTTTGCTTACAATTAGATATATAGTTCTTACTTTCTTTTATTTCGATTATATGTCTGAAAGTTTTATATGTTATACTCTTCCATCCATTTATAAAATCTTGACCATGTCCTCAGAGTTTTCTTCATTATGTCCCCCCGGATTTAAAGTTAAATTGTCCATCTCTGCTGTTTCCAGTTTTTTAATTTATGACTTCTTCCTTTGGAGGGACTTCATTTCTTCTCCAATATTTAGCATATAATATTCTTGCTGCTGTCACTCTGTGTATGGTAAGATAAACTGTGCCCTGCTGAGGTCTCTCTCCCACCTCCCGCCCTCCCCAGGCTTGACGCCCCAAAATCTCCAGGTATTTCCCAACCCAGAGCTGGCAACCCTGTGACTGGCCCAGAGTCACCCAGGGAACTTCCGTGGCAAACTGAAGATTCAAAACCCGCAGCTCCCAGATTTTAGTTCAAGCACGCTAACTACACACCACAATTGGCTCGGCTCCTGACAAACCTGTTTCTTCACCATGCAGATGAGCATGGCTTGCACACTCCCTCCCTTCTCAGTGGAACCCAGAGCGGCACGGGAAAGTTTCCTTTAGACTTCAGGCTTATTTTTTTGCAAACATCTCTGATAAAGTGAATGGTGACTCATGAAAGGCCATATTATAAATCAATGTTCTCCGTCTCTAAGACCCCACTGGATTTTCGTTTTCTTTTTCAAACAACAGCCTCCGTCCATCCTTCTGTCTCTCCATAGCAAATTGCCTTCGAGTGGAGGGAAATTTCAAAAACTATTTGGAATAAATAGGGCTGCCAGGTCACCTGTGGGGGATGTGGGGGGGAGTTTCCAGATCCCAGTTGAGAAACTCCTGGAGATTTGGGGATGGAGCCTGGGGAGGACAGAGACCTCAGTGGGGGTACCATGCCATAGAGGCGACTCTCCAAAGCATCCCTTTTCTCCAGGGGAACTGATCTCTGTTGTTTGGAGAGGAGCTGTGATTCCAGGAGATCCCAGGTCCCACCTGGAGGATGGCATCCCTATTAAACATTAGGAATAAAAGTTCAAAGGGGAAAAAAGGAATTCCACTGCCCTTACCTATCTTTAGATCCTGGCCCACGGTTTTAGCCAGTCGGCTATCTAGAACTTGTGTGTCACTGTATTATGAAGCAAGCACTGGGGCATTGGTTGGGCTAAGATTTGGGACACCCACATTAGAATCCCCTGGCATGGCAGCTTTCTAGGCAGGGTTGCCAGTCTCCAGATGGGGGCATGGAGATCTTACGGGGCTCTTTTTGTAGCAGGTACTCATTTGCATATTAAGCGACACACCCCTAATGTAGCCAATCCTCCAAGAGCTTACAGTAGCTCCTGTAAGAAGAGCTCTGTAAGCTCTTGGAGGATTGGCTACATTATGGGGGTGTGGCCTAATATGCAAAGGAGTTCCTGCTACAAAAAGAGCCATCAGTTCTCCTAGAGACAGTGGCGTATCCAATGTATTTGACTCCCGGAATGGATAGTTTTTTAACACGCCCCTCGTCTATGTAACAAAACTGACTGGCGGAGCCTTGGTTGTGGGCCCAGCTGTCTAAAGCTCCCCCCCCCCAATGCTTCAGGAAAAGGTCCAAGAAAGATCCACAGCGCTTGTCCTCTTCCCAGTAGGGAAGGAACCTGGGCTGAGCACCACTGTAAGAAGCACCCCCCCACACATACACCCCTTTTGGACTGGTGTCAGGCAGTCTAGAAGAAGGAGTGACACCTTTTCCTCCCCTCCTCCACCCCGATGGCATACTGCCTCTGAGCATGGCGATATCTAATATGCTAAGCTTATTCCTCTTCTGTCAAGAGTCTGTCCTCTTACAGCCAAGTTTTATGCTGAAAGCAAGCTCCCTACTAAGGCTTTGGTTGGAATTAATACACATACCTATAGGGCAACTGGAAAAAAGGTTTGCTATGGGAAGGGAGATTACAAGTCCTCAGCCTTCTGTCCTACCAAAAGGCCTTACAGGGGAAACAAAATAGTGGTTGGGTTTCCAGGCTGGGTTTCCAGAACTGCAGTTTCTTTTCTATACAACCTCATCCCAGTATGAATTGCAAACACATGCCAGAATCTAAGCACCCTTTAAAATATGTCAGATGTCCACGATTTCGATGGCTTACCAGCATTCCAACGCAATCCTAAACAGGGACATAATTCAGGTTAAAGGTAAAGGTTCCCTTGCTCAAAAGCCAGTCAAGTCTGACTCTAGGGTAGCGGTGCTCATCTCCATTTCAAAGCCGAAGAGCCAGCGCTGTCTGAAGACATTTCCGTGGTCACGTGGCCGGCATGCTATAGGGCAACTGGAAAACAAGGTTCGGTATGGGAAGGAAGAGTACAAGTCCTCAGCCTCCTGTTGTACCAAAAGGCCTTACAGGGGAAACAAAATAGTGGTTGGGTTTCCAGGCTGGGTTTCCAGAACTGCAGTTTCTTTTCTATACAACCTCATCCCAGTATGAATTGCAAACACATGCCAGAATCTAAGCACCCTTTAAAATATGTCAGATGTCCACGATTTCGATGGCTTACCAGCATTCCAACGCAATCCTAAACAGGGACATAATTCAGGTTAAAGGTAAAGGTTCCCTTGCCCGAAAGCCAGTCGAATCCAACTCTAGGGTTGCGGTGTTCATCTCCGTTTCAAAGCCAAAGAGCCAGCGCTGTCCGAAGACGTTTCCGTGGTCATGTGGCCGGAACGCTGTTACCTTCCCACCGAAGTGGTACCTATTTATCTACTTGCAATTTCTTGCTTTCGAACTGCTAGGTTGGCAGGAGCTGGAACTTGCTAGGTTGGCAGGAGCGGGAACTAGAGACAGGAGCTCACTCCGCCATGCAGCACATTCAGGTCTCGAACTGCTGAACTACCGACCTTCCACAGCCTGCAGTTCAGTGTCTTACCCACCTGAGCCACTGCAACTCCATGGTAATTCAGGTTACCAACTTTTAAATGGCTCTTCTCGAGCAGAGAGAGCAACGCTTCGCTCTGACCATGAGGCTGCCTCCCAGACCCCTGCTGCTCGGCTGTGTGCAGCAGAACTCCTTCCTCAGGGACAGGAAGGTGAGTCACTCGGGGTTTGCTAGAACAGGCCCATTTGAACGCCAGTCTGACACCACAGCCAGAGCCACGCAAACCCAGCAGCAGCCCAGCCAAAGAAGCCTGGGGGGGCTGCTGCCAGGGGGAGCCAAGAAAACAGCAGGAGTTGCCAATCGGTGTGGCTGGTGGGGAAGAAACATTTTTTGCTCCCCCCCCCCAATCTGGCTCAGAATCACACCCCTCCTCATCCGCTGCTCCCCTGCAAGGCCACCCCTCAGTCTCATCCCAGCCAGCGGCCTACAGGCCCAGTGCCTCGGTGCTCCTTGCGCCTTGTGTGGCACATCCCACCCTTTGGTGGGAACTCCCCTGGGGGGGGGCTGTTTTGACTACATCTGGCCTTGCTCCCCCCACACACACCATTTCCCATTCACTCTGGATGATTCTGCATCTAGCATGTGCTCCACATTTTCTCAACTGGGAGGAAAAGGTGCCGCTCAAAACCAAATCCAAATACCTCGGGGCAACGCGGTACTGACTGCAGAGTCACCCCTGAATGGCCATAAAATGGCCGTAAATCTATGCAGAAGGTACCATAAAATCCGATGGTCGAAGGAAGCAAAAGCAGCACAGAGTGTGGAGGCTACCATAAAACCCGATAATCAAAGGATGTGAAACCAGCATGTAACGCAGAGGGGGATTTCTGTTCCAATGTGGGTTTTGTAAAACAATGGAGGGAAAAGCCGGTATAGAATCAGCCTTCACTCTTTCTGCCCCTTTCTTCCCCACACCGTCCTACAAAAGCAAGGAAGCCCCATGTTGGGCAGGAGCCCCAGAAGCTGGCTAGGGTGCCCAGAGGGCTACAGAGAGGCCGATCCTGTTTTGGTGTGTGTGGGGGGTGCACTTTGGCGGTCAATGGCCTTTCTCGCTGCTGAAGGCCAGTTGCGGATGGAAGCGAAAGGGGGGGCTGCATTCTTTTGGGTGGAGTGGCCCCCCTCCTCAGTTAGGGATGCCAGCCTCCAGGTGGGACCTGGGGATCTCTGGGAATTACACAGCTCATCTCCAGACTGCAGAGATCTGTTCCCCTGGAGAAAGTGGATGCTTTGGAGGGTGAACTCTGTGGCATTGTACCCCGCTGAGGTCCCTGTCCTCCCCAGGCTCTATCCCCAAATCTCCAGGAGTTTCCCAGCCTGGACCTGGCAACCCTATATGGCCCCAGTATCTCTCTCTCTCTCTCTCTGTTTCTCTCTCTCTCTCTCTCTCCCTGAATCTGGACTGGCTTGCACCCCCTTATTGCCTGGGCGGATTGCCCCTATTGCCCCGCCCTTGGTACGCCATGGCTCCTAGAGAAACGGGCAGCTTTGGGGGTGGGGGGGAATCCATGCCATGGTATTCCCTCTATCTTCCCCAAATCCTGCCTCCCCAGGCTTCACATGAAAATCTCCAGGAATTGCCTACCTGGAGCTGGCAACCTAGCCTTCAGCCAGACATACACTTAAGGGGCCAGGAGTGGTCATAGAATTCCAGGCCAAGCTTGGGAATCTTGAAAGAACAGAACTGGGTGGGTGGGGTGTGGTAGTTTGTAATGCTACCACACATGTAACGGACGGGGCATTCATGGCCACTGGTGTTTAAGAACCAGAACTGGTTAGGGTGTCAGGCTGGGATTTGGGAGACCCAGGTTCAAATTCCACCTCTGCCATGGAACCTCACTAGATGCCTTCTGGCCAGTCACACACCCTCTCAGTCCAGCCTACCCCACAGGATTGTTGTAAGGGTACAGCAGAGAGGAAAACGATGTAGGCCACTTTGGGTCCCCGGTGGGGAGAAAAGCGGGGTATACATAAAATATATACACAGATGATTATTCTCCTAGTTCTAGAACACAGACACACTTTGGTAGGGCTGAGAAGAGCCACCTCTGCAGGAAGCCCGTATTCTACTGAACTCCATTAAGTTTCCAGAAACTCTGTCCTCTTTTGAATTTGGGCATTCTACACCACGATCCGATCCTGTGTAAAGTTCCTCCAGTCTAAGCCCTGGGGGGGGGGCAGGGACAACTAGAATTGTACCAAACATTCTGCAGGCAGCTGCTCCACAGGTCTATACAACAAGGGCATTCCAATTATGGCCGTTTTATTTCCCCGCTCCTATTCTGATTCATCCCCAGCCTAGAATGTGCTGTTTTCCATGTTGCCCTGTGTGGAGCTGACGTTTTCATTTATGATGACATCCTTCCTACCCTTCTTTCTACCATCCGGCTACCTCTGCCATGCAGGGAGCAGGGAAGTGGTACACAGCTAGTGTTGCTGACTTCCTAGTGGGGCCTGGAGATCTCCTAGAACAGTGATGGCGAACCTTTTAGAGACCGAGTGCCCAAACTGCGACCCAAAACCCACTTATTTATCGCAAAGTGCCAACATGGCAATTTAACCTGAATACTGAGGTTTTACTTTAGAAAAAAAAAGCCATACATTAATTTAAGATGATCCAAACAAAGTAAGGAAAGCAATCCCAAATGCTTTCATATACTTAAAATTATTTGGCAGAGAATTCGACACTTTAATGACGGTCTAGGCCTGGCTGGGGTGATGGCACGCGTGCCCACAGAGAGGGCTCTGAGTGCCACCTCTGGCACCCGTGCCATAGATTCACCACCACTGTCCTAGAATGACACTGGATCTCCAGAGATCAGTTCCCCTGGAAAAAATGGCTGCTTTGGAGGGTGGATTCTAGGGCACTGTACCCCAATGAGATGCCTACTCAGGCTCCGCCCCCAAATCTCCAGGCATTTCCCAACCTGGAGTTGGTACTCCTGTACAGAGCCAGTTTGTTGTAGTGGTTAGGAGAATGGACTCTAATCTGGGAGAACCGGGTTCGATTCCCCACTCCTCCACATGCAGCTGCTGGTGAGACCTTGGGTCAGTCATAAGTTCTTTCAGAGCTGTTTTCTCAAGGGCAGTCCTCAAGAGAGCTCTCTCAGCCCCACTGATCCCACAGGGTGTCTGTTGTGGGGAGGGAAAGGAGATTGTAAGCCTCTCTGAGACTCCTTCAGGTAGTGAAGGACGGGGTATAATAAATCCAATCTCTTCTTTTCATCTCTTCTTCTTCTATACAATCCACAGATCTCTAGAGACAACACAAAATTTATTGTATTTATTGTATTGAGATGGTTTTAAACTTTATAATATGTTTTAAATGTTACTAAATTATTTGATGTTTTATTATTGCAAGATGTCTTGCCATGTAAGCCGCCCTGAGCCCTACGGGGGAGGGCGGGATATAAATTTAATAAATAAATAAATAAATAAATAAAATAAAATTGGTTGACTACTTTGAAAGAGCAGTGCTTTGTGGGGGTTCTTATTCTAGCAATGATGTACTGAACAGCAGAGGCCTCGTGGTGCCTTTCCAGCCTTCTCTTCACTCTGCCACCTCTGTTTTTTAAAAAATCTGATGCAAGTTACAATTGCTTGCAAACTAATTGCAACCAGTAGCCACAGAGACACCAGGATATGGGTGTCACCATTTAAGTCAAAGTCTGTTGCCCTGCTCAAGAGCTTGAGTTCCCCAGCTGAAGCAAGTGTACAGTGCAGTCCTAAACACAGTGACACCCTTCCGAGCCCACTAAGGTTAATGGATTTTAGGAGGGTGTAAATCTTCTTAGGACTGCATGGTTAGGAAGTGATTCTTATAAGGGCTTTACTATATGGTCAACTGACCTCTTCAGTAATATCATACAGTCATTACAAACAAAATGGAGTATTTTTGTGCGCATCTGGTTCATGGAATTTTTGTTTTTCAACATCCAAGATTTAGGGCCGTTCTGCATCTAACATCCGCTCCATATTTTCTCAACTGGAAAGAAAAAGTGCAGCTCAAAACCACATTCAAATACCTCAAGGCAACCGTGTACTGACTGCAAAGTCACCCCTGAATGGCCATAAAATTCCCATAAATCTATGCAGAAGGTACCATAAAATCTGACGTCAAAGACCTTAAAGTGGCATGGAGTGTGGATGCTACCATAAAACCCAATAATCAAAGGAAGTGAAACCAGCATGCAACAGCAGAGGGGAATTTCTGTTCCAACGTGCATTCTGTAAAACGGGGGGGGGGGGGGGGGCAATGCATAATCAGCCTCAGTCTAAACAAATACTTTAAATATATATATATATATCTCTTTCAGTAATATACACATTTTCCCCAGCAAGGAAAAGGGTAACAAGACCAACTGTTGAACAGCCTGTTACAGTAGTCAAGAAGGTCAAAATGCCATCGAAATCAATGAGGTTCCAGTGAAGGGTAACTGACTTTGCCCATTCATTTTAGAGGGACAGACTCCTCTGACTTTCTTAGCAGTGAGACTTTCTGCGTGTGCGAAAAGCAGGGCAAGAGGCCAGATACTGCAAGCCAGCCAGCCATGTCCTTTCCCGGGGTTGCCTGACGCACCGGCGTTCCTTGAGGCAGCAGCTCCTCACAGTGGCGTAATGAACAAGCACTATGCAGAGAAGAGCGACATCTTGACAGAAGGAAAAGTGTGCATGGATTTTGTTCCTTTAAAAAATTATTTAATTGCAATGCTTTATTTTTGCATAAGCATATTCAGAGACCCAGTACCTGTTTTTCAGTGCTGATTGTTGGGGGGGTATACAGTAACCTCTTGCAGCTGATCCAGAGCTCTATTGCCTGTGGTTATTACAAAATAAGAGGATTTAGAGATTTCTGAATGCAGTACGGAAGGCCATAAATGTAACAACAAACATGCCGACTTATTGGTGAACAAGCTGGTGTCGGAATGAATCCATTCTTAAATAAAGCTGCCTACTTTGCTAGCGGTAAAGCCTTGACGTGAGTTTTCCTGTCCCAAACAGATCTTGGAAAATTGGGGAGGTGGGTTTCATTGGAAGTACATTTTAAGAGAGTCCCCCCAACATTATCCTTAGCAGGTGAGGCCATAATTGCTGCTTTCCTTGGAGCATGTGCCAAGTGCCTTTTCCTTCACCCCTGGCTGGCCACAACTAATCCCATTCACCTGGCAATGCAGCTTCTAGGCAAGACAGGGCCCTTCTGTTTTTAGAAAGGTAAGCCCTGGTCACATGCCAACAGATTCACAAGAGAAGAAAAGAAAAGGGGGGGGGACTCCAGAGGATTTGTTTGCTGATGGTCAGGTAAACAGACCGGGTGTCTTGAATGTTCCTAGAATAGAAATTAGTTTGCTGCAGTTAATTATCACTGGTGTCTTTTCACCCCCCGGTAATTAAGGGATTTGGATGCCAACGCATTCATTACCTTGGTATTGCCATCTCAGTCCTGGAGGGCCTGGATCCCAGCACACACTGCAGTCTCTAAAGAGGAACTTTGGGATTTGCAGCCACCTTCAAGAACTACCAACTGGTAGCCCCTGGGCCAGACGTGGTCCCTAATCCCAGTTTATCTGCCCATCAATGGGTGTATTTTTAACTGAGGTTTCAGAAAACATTTCCTACACTTTTGCCTGTACAGAAAGGAATACTCAGCATAAATACTCAGCTTAAGACTGGGGACCTGCTGGTTAGGTATAGCCGGGCGCGTGTCCTGCATAGATGGCAGGAGCTCATTGCTTGGTGGAGCCAACTTTACCCTTGTCCTCCTGGACCCCCTGTTAGGTGTAGAAAAGAGCAAGAGTCCAGTAGTGCCTTAAAGACTAACACAATTTGTGGTAGGGTAGGAACTTTCGTGAGTCACTGCTCCCTTCTTCAGAAAATTCATCCCTGCAACAGATTTGGTTAGTCTTTAAGGTGCTACTGGACTCTTACTCTTTTATTATTATTTATTTGAAGGACTATATTACTTACAACCAGTGTTCCCTCTAAGCTGAGTCAGTGTGAGCTAGCTCACTGTTTTTTAGCCTCCGGCTCACAGATTTTTCTCTTAGCTCAGGAAGGAGGGCTCCAGATCAAACTAATTTATGCAGTAGCCAAATGACTTGCTCACAACTTTAGTGCCAGTAGCTCACAAAATAGAATTTTTGCTCACAAGACTCCACAGCTTAGAGGGGAACATTGCTTACAACCCAAAAAGGGTACATAACATCCAAAAAAGGTACATAAATTGTATATATCATCATCTAATATTTAAACTAAATTATAGACTCTTACTCTTTTCTACTACTACAGACAAGACTAACATGGCTACCCATCTTGATCTATCTCCGTGGAAAGCACCTGTTAGGTGGTCAGCTTGTGTGGCAGAAAAAAATGTAGAAAAACAGGCGCAAGGTGAAAAAAATGTTTATTTAGTTCTTGTGGAGCCCTGCGCCTTTTCCAGTTCGCCTCATAAGGTGAATGTTTCCGAAGTTATTCACTTTCCACCTTCCGCAACTGCCCGTGGTGGAAAGTGAATAACTTTGGAAACGATCCCCTGATGAAATGAATAGCAAAATGCGTAGGGATCCACAAGAACTAAAGAAACATTTTCTTTCACCTTGCACCTGTTTTTCTGCCCTTTATTCTGCCTACTGGTGGGGTCATTCTTGTTTTCTTCAGCTTTGACGAGAACATGCGTCTGTCCCTGTCCCTGGCCACCTGCCAATCATATGTTTATCCTGACCTTCCTCTGTGGAGCTCCATGTGCTGAGTGGGTTGCTCTCATCACCCAGCTGGGGAGCCAGTACGTGCACTGGAGGACACATGCAACTGCTTTACATGGAGTCAGACCCCTGGTCCATCGAGGCCAGTATTTTCTCTGGGATCTCAGGCAGAGGTCTTTCACATCAACAACTGTCTGGTCCTTTTGATCGGAGATGCCAAGAATTGAATCTGGGACCTTCTGCATGCCAAGCAGATTCTCTGCCACTGAGTCACAGCCCCTCCCTGACGTACAGGGGGAACATGAGAGAGATTTACAGATGGATATAAGTGGGGAGTAGATAGATTCATGGACCCATCCATGGCCACTAGCCATGATGACTGAACGTCCACATCCAGAGGTAATTAACCTCTGAATAACAGGGCTACGTGGCAATGACAACCTCTGCTTCTGGTGTGGAGGCCTCCCAAGACATCTAGTTGGCCACCGTGTGAAACAGAATGTTGGACTACATGGATCACTAGTCTGATCTAACAGGACATCCCTGATGGCCTTGCAAGGAAAGGGTATGAATGGGCACATTTCTGCACATTCAAGATCATGTAACTGCCATCCTAAGCCTAAGCGCCCACAACTGGTTTAGACCAATGTCCACCTTTGTCATCTCCTTTGCATCAAATTTCCAGCTCTAAGCTCTTCTGGGAGGGGACTTGCTATCAACGGTGCAGTAATGACAACAGTAAGTAAGGTGACAAGCACCTATGGTCATAGACGGGCAAGTGCCATTGGCTCATTCTTTTCCAGGAGGAAAGATCTTGCAAAGTGGGTGTATGGATGTATGGCCATAGAAATGTAGTGCCTAGGTCACATAGGACTTGGTACATGTCATGGGGGAGAGCATGGGTGTCTGTTATTTCTGCAGATGCACTGGCGTTCTCTCCAGGCAAGCCAGCCTCTGGAAAATGCCTTCTTCATTCTACTCTGTGTCTTAATTTTCAGGGCCACCATTGAGGGAGGGCAAGTCAGCATCAGCAGATAGAAAAGTAAAGAGTTCTATGCCATAAAGGTGGCAGGGAAGGGAAAGCATGTGCTGAATTTTGCCTCTAATTTGTTACAGACACTGAACCTTCTAAGGAGGGGAGATAGTCCCCCCCAAGGATAAAACGGAAATACCCTGTACAGGCGATAGAGAGGGTTTGCAATGTTCCCTCTAAGCTGTGGAGTCTTGTGAACAAAAATTCTAATTCGTGAGCTACTGGCATTAAAATTGTCAGCGAATGATATGGCTACTGCATAAATTAGATTGCTCTGGAGCCCTCCTTCCTGAGCTAAGATAAAAATCTGTGAGCTGGAGGCTAAAAAACTGTGAGCTAGCTCACACTAACTCAGCTTAGAGGGAACACTGGTTCCGGGGCACGGCTTCATTTTCTTTGGACTATTGCAGAATTCTCACTCGGAGCACAGAAACTCACTGTGTGGCAGTTATTTTAGAAGTGCTGGCAAAGAACACCATGAAGCAAACCTGAGCTCACGTTGCCAAAAGGACCAGACTGGAGATGGTACACGTCCATTTGTTTAGACATTTCTTGCTTGCATTCTCAACCCCTACAGTTTCCTGAGCTGGAAAATAAAATTAAAAATGCTAACAAATAAATAAATAAAATAAAGAAGCCCATCAGTAAATCTCCTGGCTAGAAACCTGGGTGAATAGGAACTTGCAGTCCGGTTCTTAAAACTAGCAAGACTAGGCACCTGGTGAGCCAGTGTGGTCTAGTGGGTAGAGTGTCGGACTAGGATCTAGAATCCCCATTCTGCCACGGAAGCTCGCTGGGTGACCTTAAGCCAAGTCACCCTCTCTCAGCCTAACCTGCCTCACAGGGTTGTTCTGAAGATAAAATGGAGGTGAGGAGAATAATGAAGATAAAATGGAGGAGAGGAGACCCTTGGGTCCCCACTGGGGAGAAAGACGGGGCATAAAGGAAGTAAATAATAATAAAAAATCACCTCTAGTGGGAGGGAGTTCCATAAGCAGAGCCACAAGGGAAAAAAGCCTGCACAAGGGGGTACATGAAGGGGGCCAATGTCTGGAAGATCTTGCCAGCTGGGCACAAACATCTGGGAGGAGGTGATCCTTTAGACGTCTGAAGAGCAGGTGAGATGTCTCTACACAATTCTGGGAAAATTGGGGACCTTGTATTAGTTGCTCTTGATATTTGCTTTGCACATGGGATATTTGGTTTCAGAAGGGGCTGTGGCTCAGTGGTAGAACCTCTGCTTCACATGCCGAAGGTCCCCGGTTCCATCCTCAGCATCTCCAGTTAAAAGGATCAGGCAGTAGGTGATGGGAAAGACCTCTACCTGAGACCCTGGAGAGCTGCTGCCAGTCTGAGTAGGCAATACTGACCTTGATGGGCCAATAGCCTGACTCAGTATGAAGCTGCTTCGTGTGTTTACAGTGCTCGAGTGAATCTAGCAGTCCAGTTTACAGGTCGGGAAAACTACTTTTTGAACACCGACCCAAGTGAAAAAGAAGAGATCTGGCACGCCAGGGACGGAAGTTACAGCTCTGCCTTCTCTCTGCTTGCACTCATTTTCTACTTCCATGGAGTTCCTTTTTGCATTCCGGAGTATTTAAAAATGTGACCCCAGCCCCCCCCCCAAAAAAAAACCCAGCCTAAAGTCTACAATCCCTCTGCAACTTCAGGGTCCTAGTCCCTACTGCCTGCGTAAAGTAGAGGGTAGCCTTGGTTTTCCACCTGCCTAATGGGAATAAAAGTGAGCCACCCTTCATGCACATTTAGAGAAATGACACACAAGACAAGCTTGTAACCATTCCATGAATCAGAGTGTGCCAAGTAAGCAATTAGAAATGACCTGCTGCTGCTGAAATAGTAGAGTGGTTAGAAACAGGAGCAACCTGATCAGGCCACTTTGGCCCAAGCGTAGCAGGGTCTGGGAGCTGACCAGGTAGGGTGTCAACTCTGGGTTGGGGAAGGCCTGGAGATCTTGTGGGTGGACCCTAAGGAGGGCAGGGGT
>NW_015167549.1:503832-518711 GCF_001447785.1 Gekko japonicus
AAAATGCTAGGTTGGCAGGAGCTGGGACCAGAGACGAGAGCTCACTCCGTCATGCAGCACTCGGGTCTCGAACTGCTCAACTACCGACCTTCCAGTCTGCAGTTCAGCGTCTTAACCAGTTGAGCCACCGCAGCCCTTAACCAAAGGTACGAACCACCAAAGTTCACTGTGCAGAAAAAAAAAAAATATTCCATTACAGTTACAGTCCACAAACATTGCTTCTTCTTTTATTCCTATATTTTACTTCATGCGGTGCTGCTGCTGCTTCAAAACACTTCCACAGACAGTAAAGAATGAGATCCAGCAGATGCCAAAGGAAAATATAAGATTAATTCAGGGTAAGAGGCGAAGAGCATGGGGTAAGGATGTCCTTGATTGCTCACACTTGAAAAAGAATGAATGAATATGAGTTGTAACCATAGTATAATTTATTTGTAAAACAGCTCCATGTATAAACAAGCAACCTGATGAAGCATTCAGGGAAACAGAATACTTATCTAGGAAATCCGTCGTTGTTGTTCGAAAGTTGTTTGGAAGCAGCAGCAGCATTGCATTAAGTAAAATAAAGGAATAAAAGAAGAAGCCATGTTTGTGGACCGTAATTGTAATGGAATCATTTTTTTGCACAGTGAACTTTGGTGGTTTGTACCATCTGGAGGTTGGCAACCCTAAAAGCAGGATTGGCCCAGGTCAGTACTTGAATGAAAGACCACCAAGGAAGAGTGAGGTTGCTATGCAGAGGCAGGCAGTGGCAAACCACCTCTGCTGATCTCATGCTTGGGACACTTCATGGAAGGGGTCCCCGTGAGTTGGTTGCAACTCAACAGCATGCTCTTCTTCCTCTTCTTCTTCTGCTCATGAGTTTTAAAAGTCACATATTATTCCACCCTAGAATCATAGAACACAGAGGTGGAAGGGGTCACACAGGCCATCTAGTCCAACCCCCTGCTCAGTGCAGGATCGGCCTAGAGCATCCCTGACCAGTGTTTGTCCAGCCACTGCTTAAAGACTGCCAGTGAGGGGGAGCTCACCACCTCCCTAGGCAGCTGATGCCACTGTTGCACAACTCTGACTGTAAAAAGGGTTTTCCTAATATCCAGCCAATACCTTTCTACCCTTAATTTAAACCCATTATGGTGAGTCCGATCCTCTGCTGCCAGCAGGAACAGCTCCCTGCCCTCCTCTAAGGGACAGCCCCCCAAATACTTAAAGAGATCAATCATGTCCCCCCTGAACCTCCTCTCCTCCAGACTGAAGATTCCCAAGTCCCTCAGCCTTTCATTCTAGGGCTTGGTCTCCAGACCCGCCCCCCCCAAATCATATTTGTTGCTCTCCTCTGCACCTGCTCCATTCTGTCCACATCCTTTTTGAAGTGAGGCCTCCAGAACTGCACACAATACTCCAGGTGCAGCCTGACCAATGCAGTGTACGGCGGGACTATGACGTCTTGTGATTTCGATGTTATGCCTCTGTTGATACACCCCACGATCGCATTAGCCTTTTTTGTTGCTGCATCACACTGTCTGCTCATATTTAACTTACGGTCCACCTATACCCCAAGATCTTGTTCACACACACTGCTACACACACCACACCATTCTTCCAAAGAAGAGAACTCATTCTCACAGGAAACCTGTGAAACAAATTAGACAAAGAAAGCCAAACACCCAAGAGCATCATGGCTAACCAAGTCTTTAAAATCAGGTCTCTGCAGGCCAATATGATTCATTGCAACTGTCCATTTTGAGCAGATAGATCCTATTTTCTGATCTATAGCATCAGAGATCCGGGTTTGAATCCCCTCACTTCCAGGGAACTCACTGGGCCTTTTGTCTTTTGGGGAGTTTCCTGTGGACCAGCACATATGCCTTCAATCATTGCACAAGTCCAAAATAAAACAGAAGTCCCCTGACACATAGGGTTGCCAAACTCCAGGTGGGGATTAGAGTTCTCTTGGAATTACAAGTGATCTCCACACTGCAGAGATCAGTTCCGCTAGACAAAATGCAGCTTTATTGGGCAGACTCTATGGTATACCATAGATTCTAGATGAAATCCCTTCCCCAATCCCCCCCCCCCAATACTGTTCCCAAATCTCCAGGAATTTACCAGGTCAGAGCTGGCTACCTTAGCTGGCACCTTAAAGGCTAGTTCTGGTCCTCAAAAGTGGATGCTGGGATACCTTTTGTGAGTCCTTACAACACCACTGGACTCCTGCTGCCTTTTGCTGCCACCATTCAAAACTAACATAGAATCTTAGAATCACAGAGTTGGGAGGGACCTCCAGGGTCATCTAGTCCAACCTCCTACACAATGCAGGAAATTCACAAATACCTTGCCCCCCCACATCCCCAGTGACCCCTGTTACATGCCCAGAAGAGGACAATAAACCTCCAGGACCCCTGGCCACACTGGCCTGGAGAAAAGTGCTTCCTGACCCCAAAGTGGTGACCCAGGAGATGCAACCCTCCCTGCCCTCCCTCTCATGATCTGCCTAAATTCACAGACTCAGCATCCCTGTCAGATGGCCATCTAGCCTCTGTTTTAAAAAACCCACAAGAAGGAGAGCCCACCACCTCCCGAGGAAGCCTCGGCTCCCTGTCTGCAATTATCTGGATGACTCCAGTTATAGGGGAGGGAGCTCCTTTGCATTAACTGAGATACTTAACTCAGGTAACACTGAAACAAAGCCCTGAGTCAAATCAAAAGAAAACACTTGGGGAACAAGGGGTGCTTGCAGCTTTAATAATACAGATTGCCCCATTTGATAAGGGTTTGCATTTAAATAAGCCCCAAGGAGCCTTTGAAACTCGAATGGAGGGGAGGGGATGAGCCAACACTTCTGCTGAGATGACTATTGTTTGAGTGGAGACAGTTTTTCTGCTAGACTGGTTTAACAAGGTAACAGTCCATTGACTCCCAAGGCGAGGAGGCCCTCAACAAAAGAAGGGGACGGGAGATTGACGCTGGGAGCCAACATTCCAACACACACACACCCCATCCCAATGCCTTCTGTCCTGGGCCCAGATTTCCAGAACTGGATTTCAGGGACACGGAAAGCCTCTCGCTTCTGTCTCCCGCTTTTTACTTGTGAAAATTTGCTTTTGTCGTAGAAGCATCTGCTAGGATCTGAGCCCCAGTTTCTGGACACACCCGTACCCGTCGACTTCCCCTGTCAGCACTTGGGATAAGTGCTCATTCATCCACTTATTTCTTTATTACATTTATACTGCACCATTCTCCCCAGTGGGAACCCAAAGTGACTTACACAGTCCTCTTCTTGGGAGCCAGTTTGGTGTATTGGCTGCTGCCGTCGTATGAATAGCAACGACTACTAGCACTTTAGTATGATTCTATAGTTTGTTTTAATTGCATCTTATGTTTTTAATGCAATCACCTGTTTTTATGTAAGCTGCCCTGAGCCGGCTTTGGCCAGGAGGGCGGGGTAAAAATGTGAATAAATGAATAAATAAATAGTGGTTAGGGGCACGGACTCTGGGAGTTCTGGGAGAACCGGGTTTGAGTCCCCACGCCTCCACATGCAGCTGCTGGTGTGACTTTGGGTCAGCTACAAGTTATTTCAGAGTGTTTCTCTTAGGAGCAGTGCTTGAAAGAGCTTCTCTCAGCCCCACCTATCTCACAGGGTGTCTGTTGTGGGGAAGGGAAGGGAAAGGAGATTGTAAACTGTTCTGAGACTCTTTCAGGTAGTAAAGGTTCCCTTGCTCAAAAGCCAGTCGAATCCGACTCTAGAGTTGCGGTGCTCATCTCCGTTTCAAAACCGAAGAGCCAGCGCTGTCCGAAGATGTTTCCGTGGTCATGTGGTCGGCATGACTAAACACCAAGGCGCACAGAACACTGTTACCTTCCCACCGAAGTGGTACCTATTTATCTACTTGCAATGTCTTGCTTTCGAACTGCTAGGTTGGCAGGAGCTGGAACTAGAGACGGGAGCTCACTCCGTCATGCGGCAACTCGGGTCTCGAACTGCTGAACTACCAACCTTCCACAGCCTGCAGTTCAGCGTCTTAACCACTTGAGCCACCGCAGCTCCTTTCAGGTAGTGAAGGGTGGGGTATAAATCCAATCTCTTCTTCTTCCTCTGGTTTATCCTCACAACAACCCTGTGAGGTAGGTTAGGTTGAGAGTGTGTGACTGGCCCAAGGTCACCCAGTGAGCTTCCATGGCAGAGCTAGGATTCGAACCTAGGTTTCCCACATCCTAGTCCAACCCTCTAATCTCTACACCACACTGGCCCTCTAAAATTGGAGAATCTTTGATAAATTTCACTCCTTCGTGACTTTTTCAAAATTGTTACATCTTTAAGACTGGGATGCCAGCTTTGAAAATAATTCCAGGCAGGTAGCTATGTTGGTCTGCAGCAGATGAGCAAGATTTGAGACCAATGGCCCCTTATAGACCAACAAGATCTCCAGAAGATAAGCTTTCGAAAGTCCAGGCTCCCTTCATCGGTTACGAAGGCAGCTTGGATTCTCAAAATCTTATACCCTGGAAATCTGGTTGGTCTTTAAGGTGCAACCCAGCTCAAATCCAGCTTTTAAAAATCACCTTTCCATCCCCCCCTTCCTTCGAGGAGTTTAGCATGGCATACTACGTCTCACCTCCCCTGCTTTCATCTCTGTAACTAGGGTTGCCAATCTCCAGATGGGACCTGGAGACCCCCTCCAGAATCACAACTGATGGTCAGACGACAGGGATCAGTTCCCCTGTAGAAAAGGGCAGCTTCAGCAGGCAAACTATGGTATACCAGAGATTCTCATTGAAATTCCTCCCCAAATTTCCCCCTCTTCAGGCATCATTCCCATATCTCCAGGAAATTCCCTGGCCAGAGTTGGCAGTCCTAACAACAACCCTATGAGGTAGGTTAAGCGGAGAGTGTTGGGCCTGAGGTCATTACTAAGCAGGGATTTGAATCTCCTTCTCCCTAGTTCTAGATGAAGATGGGTAGCCGTGTTAGCCTGTCTGTAGCAGTAGAAAAGAGCGAGAGTCCAGTAGCACCTTCAAGACTAACAAAATTTGTGGCAGGGTAGGAGCTTTCGTGAGTTACTGAAGGAGTGAGCAGTGACTCAGGAAAGCTCCTATCCTGCCACAAATGTTGTTAGTCTTGAAGGTGCTACTGGACCCTTACTGTTCCCTACTCCTAGTTTGACACTTTAACACTATGCCATAGTGGTATTTGTCACAGTTCTCAGAAAATGGTCCATTATTATTTACTCTTTCAAAAATGCCCAGCAATATTACAGACAGACCCCAAAGGCTGCTATAACGCAAATATCTGTGCCAAAAAATGAAGGTTGCTAGTTCCCCTCCCCCACCTCTGCATCTTTCACAGTATCCCAGCAGGTGGAAATCTCAGCAGATAAAAGTTTCTCCTGAGATAAGAGATAGGGAAACTTCACCTGCCGAAGGCTTCAGACAGGGAAATTTCTGCTGCGAGGTTCTGACAAAAATCCCAGGAGCAGGCAGGAGGGGGGGGGGGGGGCACTAGACACATTTTTATGAATCAGATATTGAGAGGCAGCTTTCATGTGATTTTATTGGGATCAGTGCAAAGGGAAATTTCTTTGTAATGAAAGAAAGAGAGAGAGAGAGAGAAAGAAAGAAAGAAAGAAAGAAAAAGAAAGAAAGAAAGAAAGAAAGAAAGAAAGAAAGAAAGAAAGACTCCATGAAAACAGTGGCTGTAAAACATATTTGAAAGCATGGATATCTGTAAACTGGCTTATTGGGAAGGACAGAGGGCCGTAGCACAATGGTCACGCATACGCCTGGCATGCAGAAGGCCTCAGGCCCAGTCCCCACCATCTCCAGTCAGAAGGATCAGGTTGCAGGTGATGTGAAAGACCCCCCCCCCAAGCCAGTGCCTAGACAGCACTGACTTTGATTGTCTGATTCAGCATAAAGCAGTGTCATATCTAGAAGAAGAAGAGATTGGATTTATACCCCGCCCTTCACTTCCCAAAGGTGTCTCAGAGCGGCTTACAATCTCCTTTCCCTTCCCCTCACCACAACAGACACCCTGTGAGGTAGGTGGGGCTGAGAGAGCTCTTGACAGAAACTGCTCTTTTTCAAGGGCAGCTCTTATCAGAGCTACGCCCAAGGTCATCCAGCCAGGTGCAAGTGGAGGAGTGGGGAATCAAACCCGGTTCTCCCAGATTAGAGTCCTCACACTCAACCATTACACCAAACTGACTCTCACAGGTGGCTTTCTGACCTCCTGCTGCAGCTCTTTATGCCCCACTGTAAAGCTACGTTTGAGAGTCAGGAGACCATCAAAAAGCATTCGGGTAGCCCAGACCTGGATAGCCCAGGGAAGCCCGATTTCTTCAGATCTCAGAAGCGAAGCAGGGCTGACCCTGGCAGGTATTTGGAGGGGAGACCTCCAGAGAATACCAGGGCTGGGAGGCCAGAGGCAGGCTATTAAGCCACTTCTGTGAACGTCCCCCATTCCCCAGTAGGAGTTGACAGAAGTCACCATGACTTACAGGCACGTGCACACACGCTGGGTGCTGGGAACCCTACCCGGATAGCCTAGTTTAGCCCGATCTCAGATCTCAGAAGCTAAGGAGGGTCGGCTCTGGCCAGTGTTTCAATGGGAGGCCACCAAGGAAGTCCAGGGTTGCCATGCAGAGGCAGGCAATGACAAGCCACCTCTGAGCGTCCCTTGGCTTGAAAACCCTACGGGCCTGCTATAAGTTGGCAACTTGGCCGCAAGAAAAAGAGGAACGGCATTTCCTCCCTGTCCTGCTGCTTCTCTCAGAGTGTGCACATGGAAGGAGAGGCAGGAGGGATGGATGCTTTTGCTCTCTTAGGGTCGCCAGCCTCCAGGTGGGGTTTGGGGAACTCTTGGAATTACAGCTGCTCTGCAAACTACAGCGATCAGTTCCCTTGATGACCATGGCCGCTTTGGAAGGTGAAGACTATGGTTTTGTACCCCAGTGAGGTTCCTCTCCTCTCCAAACCCCATCATTCCTAGGTCCTACCCCCAAATCTCTAGGAATTTCTCAACCCACAATTGGCAACCGTACTCTCTATACAGACACACAGGCAACAGGACTTCCAAAAGTAAACATGCGCACACACCCCGCTGCTCTCTATAGGGCTGTGATTCAGCTGGTGAAGCCCTGACCTCTGGGCTGAAGGCCACGGCGTGTCTTCTGCTGTCTTTGGGATCCCATCCATCATTTTATCCTCTTTTTTTGCATGATGTAAAATCTCACTACACACCTATACATTAATATGAAGTAGGCAGGCATTGTGAACACTCAAAAGGCCAGAAAATGCCAAGTGATCTCTGACATTTGCATGCAAAATATACAAGACAAGAAGCGGGACCGCTAACAGCCTGACTGTAAGCAGTTAATATTGGCCACTGGTTTGCCATCTCCTGGTTGGGAAATTCCTGGGGATTTGGGGGGCGGGCTGGAACCTGGGGAAGGTGGGGTTTCAAGAGGGGTGGGACTTCAGCAGGGTATAATGCCTCACAGTCCATCCTCCAAAGCAGGCAGTTTCTCCAAGAGAACTGATCTCTGCAGTCTGGAGATCAGTTGTGATTCCGGGAGATCTCCAGGCTTCACCTGGAGGTTGGCAACCTACTGGTAATGCCTGTTCAGGGTCTCAGGCAGAGAAGCACCTTCTCCATGAGATCCTTCAGCTGGAGTATTTTGGGCTTGAGCCTAACCCTTTCCCACTGAGCCCCAATCCCTCCCCGAACCTTATCCACCCTTCCGATCTTAAGAGGAAAATAGCAGTCCTCCAGTTCTTTGCTTTTTTCCCCAGACATCCCATAATTAAAGTCAGCAGATTCCAAAGGTTGCCATGCCAGCTCATCTTTACAGTAGTCTCAGCATTCTCCATGAATAACCCGCATTAGTTTGTGGTCCAGCATGCATTTTAGTGAGCTCAGGTTCCATTGTTTTCCGTGGGACTTAAATTGCTTAGCTGTGTCATAGATTTGCAGCTGCAGTCAAAGAGGTTTTCAGAGAAATGCAATTGGTTCCTACTAAAACACCCATTCAAATAATTAATTCCCCAATGTGTGTGTGTGTGTGTGTGTGTGTGTTTGTTTTAAAAATAGTCACAAAATTTCCCTGGAGTTTGGGCAGATGAAACTCAATTTTTAAATTGGGGCATTGACATTCAAGACATTTCCTGCCGAATCTTGATAGATCAGGATGGGTTAGCTATGTTAAGTCAGTCGGTAGCAGTAGAAAAGACAAGAGTCCAGGAGCACCTTCAGGACTAACAAAATTTGTGGCCGCGGATGAGCTTTCCTGAGTCGCTGCTCATGAAACTGATGAAGTGAGCAGTGGTTCACAAAAGCTTATCCGCTGCCCCAAATTTGGTTAGTCTTTAAAGTGCTGCTGGACTCTAGCTCTTTCCGACTGCTACGGGCTTATTACCTTTATATAACTGAATCTTACATAAGCCAATACTAGCACCGAATACAAAGTACCAATGCATTTCATGAGAACAGAACAGAAAATAAATTCTGGCAACTCCCAATTGCATTTTTTTGAAAAAAGAGATGACATCATCAACTATTTGCATTGCAAAATTTGGCATTTCCAGCTTCCCACCCCACCCTTTCCCCCATATCCTTGCAAAAGGCAAACCAGTGTTAGGAAAGTTTTATCAATCAAGTTAACTGTTTAAATACCAAATATTGTGCAACTGATGAATGCCACAGCAGCAAGATCTACTGGAGAATCCTTCAGTAGAGTTGGTCCATGGCAGTCAATGATCTAGTAGGGTGTAACTCTGCTTAGAACTTCAGAGTCAGATTAGGTTTCCCACCAATCCCAGGGGTGAATGACTCTCCCAAGGAAACATTCCAGCCTTTGAGATGGATGTCCGCTTGGTAACGACTATGCATGCTTTGATCAATTAATCCTGTGGGAATGATCCCAAGGAGTTACTCTGGTATTTGGTCGGCCTGGTCAAAGCAATGGTATTCCCAGTAGTCATGTATGGCTGTGAGAGTTGGACTATAAGGAAGGCCGAGCGCCGAATAATAGATTCTTTTGAACTATGGTGCTGGAGAAGACTCTTGAGAGTCCCTTGGACTGCAAGGAGATCAAATCAGTCAATCCTAAAAGTAATCAACCCTGACTGTTCCCTGGAAGGCATTGTGAACACTCAACCTCTCTTGCCTTAAAAACAAATCAAAGATTGAAGGTCAAAGAAGATGGGGACGGCAAAGGATGAGATGGTTAAACAGTGTCATAGATGCAACGAGCATGAAGTTGAGCAAACTTCAGAGGACAGCGGAAAACAGGAGGGCCCGGCGTGATCTGGTCCATGGGGTTGCGAAGAGTCGGACTCGACTGTGCAACTGAACAACAACAACTGATCTATGGCATTGTAACCTACTGAGGTCCCTGTACTCCTCAGGCTCCATCCCCAGATCTCCAACCCAGATCTGTCAACCCCACCCTGCATCCCCTGCTGGTGGCCAGGGGGGAGTCTCCATGCTGGGGGAGAGCTCCATTATGATGGCTTCTGCTTGTCAAGGCACAGGAGGCCTAGTGGTGGTGGAAAGTGCAGTCAAGTCACAGCCAATTTATGGCAACCCCAGAGGGTTTTCAACCCAAGAAGCATTTGGTCTCCCATCCAAGTACTAACCAGAGCTTCCCCACGTCTCCACATGCAGCTGCTGGTGTGACCTTGGGTCAGTCACAAGTTCTCTCAGAGCTGTTCTCTCATGAGCAGTTCTTGAAAGAGCTCTCTCAGCCCCATCTTTCTCACAGGGTGTCTGTTGTGGGGAGGGGGGGAGGGAAAGGAGATTGTAAGGCGCTCTGAGACTCCTTTGGGTAGTGAAGGGCAGGGTATAAATCCAATTTCCTCCTCCTTCCTCCAGAGCAGTCATTTCCTCCAGGTGAACCGATCTCTGCCACCTGGGGATCAGTTGTAATCCCAGGAGATCTCCAGCTACCACCTGGGGACTGGCAACCCTAGCTCTGATGCACAGAAATTAAAATGATGAAACTTTCCCTTTCACTTACCTTAACACCAGGAAATACTTCACTCTTTGATCTGTGAGTTGCCATGGATATTTATTTTTTTAGTACATTTTTTAATCCTGCTTTCCCTCCAATGAGCTCAGGGCGGTGTATGTTTATTTACTTCTTTTTTTTTGCTTCATTCATACCCTGCCTCCCCCCCCCCCCAAGCAGGGACCTGAAGAGGCCTGACGTCATCCTCCTCTCCGTCACATTGTCCTCACAACAGCCCTGTGAGGTAGGTCTAGCTGAGAGTGTATAACTGGCCCAAGGCCATCCAGCCAGCTTTTGTGGAAGAGCCGATATTCGAACCAGGGCCTCCCAGATCCTAGTCTGAAACTCCAACCACTACAGAAAGCTGGCTCTCTGACCACACTGACTTACACGACTGGCTCATGTATATTCATACATGAACATAGGAAGGTGCCTTATAGTGAAGCTGACTGCTACCCTATTGTGGCCAGTCTTGTCTTCTCTGACTGTCAGTGGCTCTCCAGGTTCTCGGGCGGAAGTCTTTCACAACACCTACCTGACCGTTTTAACTGGAGATGCTGGGGATCGAACCTCTCTTGCCTTAAAAACAAATCTAGCACGACACCTAGTGGTGCATAACACTAAAGAGCTAGCACTTCTGGCTGCCAGACAATCTTAGGATCTCCTGGCTATACTATACCCACTGCCATATCATGATTAATTAATTACCACTATACCACACTATGGCCCCGGTCACACGGGCCAGATAACGCGGGGGTGAGGCGTGGCTGTTTGCCCCGGGGCAAAATAAAGTGCATTAGCTCAATCACACAGTCTCCTGAGTATTCGTGCTGTGGCAGGAAGCTCGGGATTACACGGTGATACTGGAGCTGGCAAAGAAGCCGCACAGCAAGCATTCCATGTTTGTGCGCATACGCAGTTCCACGAAGCAGCACTGCTTCCAGTTTAGTGTTCATGCGCATGCGCTTAGGGAAACCATCTGGTTTGCGATAGGACTCGGACAGGCGCCGGAAGCCACGGGATACTAGCGCTCCCGCAATCAGACGCCCACCCCTGCCGTGCGTTTTCCAGATACTACTGCACTTTCTGAGGTATTTCTTTACTGTGCATCTTTGGCGGGATGCGCTACGCTATGGGTGCGCTACGCTTCTCAGATGTTGCGGTGTGATCACGCACCGAAAATCCACCTACCATTCATGCCTTTAGCGTGGCAAATCCTCCATGTGAACGGGGCCTGGCTCCGGTTCTTCTGAAAGCCAGTTCTCTGCCTTAAAATGGAGCATGCCCATTATTCCCATTCTACAGTCACTCTACTGGATACCCATCAGTTATTGAACTCAGTGTAAAGTCTTGGCTATCACATACAACAGAAGAATAGATGCTTTCGAATTATGGTGCTGGAGAAGACTCTTGAGAGTCCCTTGGACTGCAGGGAGATGAAATCAGTCGATCCTAAAGGAAATCAACCCTGACTGTTCCCTGGAAGGCCAGATCCTGAAGCTGAAGCTCAAATACTCCGGCCACCAAATGAGAAGAAGGGCGCACTCACTGGAGAAGACCCTGATGCTGGGAAAGATTGAAGGTCAAAGAAGAAGGGGACAGCAAAAGATGAGACAGGGCCATAGCCAGGTTTTTGTAATTCAGGGGGCCTTTAAATAAGTAGGGGTGCACTGACATCACAGAATAAAAAATAAAAGAAAAAGAAAATTTTAAAAACTCATTTTTGCAGCGTTCACAGTCTGCTTGCCTACGCGGGGAGGCAAGCTGTGCTTGGGGAAAGGGCGGCGGTGGGGAGTCCTCCAGGCGGCCCAGAGAGTTGGGAGTCCTCCAGGCAGCCCAGAGATTTGGGGAGCCTGGGGGCTGCATGGAAGTCAGGGGGTCTTGGCAGGAAGTCAGGGGGCCAGGCCCCGAAATGCCCCACTCTAGCTACGGGCCTGGGATGAGATGGTTAGACAGTGTTATCGATGCAACAAACATGAAATTGAGCAAACTCCAGAGGACGGCGGAAGACAGGAGGGCCTGGCATGATATGGTCCATGAGGTCGTGAAGTGTCAGACTTGACTCTGCGACTGAACAACAACAAAAATCACATACAAGGCCCTTCATGACTTTCGACCCTTCTACTTGCAAGACCATCTCTCCCCCTATGTTGCACCACAACAGCTTCACTCATCGGAACAAGGCCTTCTGCAGGTGCCAACCTGAGAATGGGCAGGGTCAACAATTGCCCACACACGTGCCTTCTCGGTTGTGGCCCCCCCTTGAGGAACGGCCTGCCTGAGGAGGTCAGCAAGGCTCCCCCTCTCCTGACTTTCCACAAACTATGAAAAACTGAATTATTCAAGAGGGCTTTCCTGCACAGGTGATTGGGTAGCACTGCTACAAAAGGTTTCTCAAAGTTACTTGGATACATTACTGGCGGGCTGTGGTCTGTACTACAGCATATAGTTTGCCGTGGATCGGATCCCATTATGTCATTTTGCATCATTTAATGGGTCACATTAACACTTATAATTTGCTTCAGTAGAAAACAGCATGAGTCCAGTAGCACCTTAAAGAATAACAAAATGTGGGCTTCCTTTTTTCTTCTTCAAATTTTTATTAATTTATATACAGAATGGGGAGAAGTAGAAAGGAAGGTAGAAAAGTAAAGTACAGAAATATTTTAAAATCCCAATTTAGCATTCTGCATGCATATCTTCTCATTACAATTTCACAGATACTTCATCTATCATTCTTCTTCTTCTTCGCTTAATCTTATTTTCTCAATACTTAAGTTTTAGCCAGCCATAAGATGCCCTCCAGGGTCCCATAAATTCTTCTTCCATTTTTCTTTTTAATTTATTTGTCAACTTGTCCATTTCAACTTATATAAAATGTTCTATAGTTGGCATCTAACCCAAAATAGATTAGCTAAAATGTATAAAAACTTGAGTAATATGTGTTGGAAATATAACAACCACATTGGGTCGTACTATCATATGTGGTGGACATGTAAAAAGGTTCATAAATTCTGGAAGGAAGTGCATACTTTCTTATAGTCAGTTTTGAATATCACAATACCTTTTAAACCAGAGTTATTTGTGTTAAACTCTTTACCAGATGAGTTAGATAAGAATCACAGATATTTCATTTTATTTGCAATGGCATGGAGAACACTGCATGAGTTGATATCAAAGATTATAAGGTAAAGGTAGAGGTTCCCTTGCTTGAAAGCCAGTCGAATCCGACTCTAGGGTTGCGGTGCTCATCTCCGTTTCAAAGCCGAAGAGCCAGCGCTGTCCGACAACGTTTCTGTGGTCATGTGGCCAGCATGATGACTAAACACCAAGGCACATGGAACGCTGTTACCGTCCCACCGAAGTGGTACCTATTTATCTACTTGCAATTTCTTGCTTTCGAACTGCTAGGTTGGCAGGAGCTGGAACTAGAGACGGGAGCTCACTCCGTCATGCGGCAACTCGGGTCTCGAACTGCTGAACTACTGACCTTCCACAGCCTGCAGTTCAGCATCTTAACCACTTGAGCCACCGCCGCTCCTAATCATAATCAAAGATTATGGAATGTGCTAAAATGTGTGTTTTTTGTGAGTCACTGCTCACTTCTTCAACTCTGAAGTGCTCACTTCTGAAGACATGAGCAGTGACTCATGAAAGCTCATACTCTGCCACACAGTTTCATGGAGACAGATTGAGATGGGTACCCATGTTAGCTTGTCTGTAGCAGCAGAAAAGTGCAAGAGTCCAGTAGCACCTTCAAGACTCAGAAGAGGCGAAAGATTTCTGTGATCTGAAGAGAAACCAGAGATATAGTTTACTGCATCCTGCACTTAGTGTTTGGTTGTCACCGTGCTTGTGAAGTTCAAGTCAAGTTTTTTCATCCAGCTGTCTCTTTGTTTCATTAGCCTGGAGATCAAGAGCAATTTGAAATAGTTACGATGACTGCACTGCTAGAGCCTTTGTTGATGTGTTTGCCTATTTTTTATGTTTCTCCACATGTTGCCTACAAACAGTGTATTATTATGAGCCTTTTTTGATACTGGTGGTATTGTGCTTTGAGAAGACATTAAATGAAATCTATTTTAAAAAAGAGATTGACAAAAGTTCCTACCCAGCCACAAATGTTGTTAGTCTTTAAGGTGCTACTGGACGCTTAGTCTTTTCTGTTGCTACGGACAGACTAACACAGCTACCGACTTTACTTCAGTTCTCCTTTTTTAGATTTCTGGTTGGCTCTACAACCCGAATCCTGTTTCGTTGTTTATTGAATGTCCCATCTTGTTGACTGTATTGACGCACTCTGCGTAATCCACCTTGGGTCCCAGTCAGAAAGGCAGATTATACAGAATGTAAATGAAATTAGTATTGGAGGCAGATCTGAATGGCTGCTGTCATCCTGCCCAAGGACCCCCTGGGTCTTTGTCCAAGTAAGTAAGTAAGTAGCCTTTGGTACAGCCTGGGACTTACCATAGTCTGAATCAGGCACTGCTTGTACAGTTACGGATGATGAAACTTTTCTGTCGTGCCCTAAAACATCTTTTCTCTTCTTTTTTTCACTCCTATACACCAGTTTGGTGCACACTCCATGAAATTGCTGAGCGGTCGGGTTAGAACGGATAAAAGGAAGGACTTCTTCACCCAAAGAGTGATCAACACGTGGAATTCACGGCCACAGGAAGTGGTGGCGGCTACAAGCATGGACGGCTTCAAAAGGGAATTAGATAAGCACAAGAAGCGGGACCCGTGATACTCGTGGGGGGGAGTATTCCCCGCAGTTCCCGGGTGCCTGGCTTGCTGAAGCACAGAAGAGGTGGTGGCAGCAGCTGCCACAGGTGAGCCTAGCAGGCAGCCTGCTGGGCTCGCCAGGCT
>NW_015167549.1:518889-528111 GCF_001447785.1 Gekko japonicus
GCCAGGCCAGGCTCCCCCCCCCCAGCAATGGCCGCAGCTCCCAGCTGCCAGCATGCCAAAGCTTCTCCCACACGCTACCGCCAGCAGCAACAGCTCTGCTACAGTGCCAAGTAGTACTTTTTTATTTTGGGGGGATTTAAGTATCCCCCCTATATTTTTTTTCAACTTTTCAGATTTTTCTGCACATCTGGGGATTGCCCCAAATGTGCAGGAAAATCTCTTTGCCCCCAGGTGCCCCTGATGTGCGGATTTAGATATCCGCACGCAGGGGGCACCTTGGCTATTAGATATATAGATATGGACCACAGGTCCATCAGTGGCTATTAGCCACAAGGTATAGATAGGGACTCTGGGGCAAGTGATGCTCTGCCATCTTGGTGCTTGGGGGGGGGGTCAACAGTGGGAGGGCTTCTAATGTCCCGGCCCTACTGGTGGACCTCCTGATGGCACTGGTATTTCTGGCCACTGTGTGATACAGAGTGTTGGACTGGATGGGCCTTTGGCCTGATCCAACATTGGCATCTCTTATGTTCTTATGTAGTGGTTAAGTGTGCGGACTCTAATCTGGGAGAGCCGGGTTTGATTCCCCACTTCTCCACTAGCACCTGGCTGGATGACCTTGGGCAAGCCGTAGCTCTGATAAGAGCTGTTCTTGAAAAAGAGCAGTTTCTGTCAAGAGCTCTCTGAGCCCCACCTACCTCACAGGGTGTCTGTTGTAGGGAGGGGAAGAGAAAGGAGTTTGTAAGCCACTCTGAGACTCCTTTGGGTAGTGAAGGGCGGGGTATAAATCCAATGTCTTCTTCTTCTTCTTCTTTTAAAAATATATTGCTGGTCAAACCTGAAGAAAAGTCCTGGGTACCTTGAAAACTCCATCTCTGGTTAAGAACCAGCCTGGGAGTCCTGGATACGGACCTGGGAGACACAGGTTCAAGTCTCCATTCTATCACTGAAGCTTGCTGGAAGACCTTAGGTCTGTCACACTCTGTCAGTATAGGCTACCTCATAGGGCAGTTGTTGGCAAGGTTAAATGCAGACTGGGAGAATGATTTTGCAAGCCAATCTGGGTCTCACATGGACACACCAAGCTGACTTATACTGAACCAGACCCTTGGTCCATCAAGTCAATATTGGCTACTCAGACTGGCTGCGGCTCTCCAGGGTCTCAAGGCTGAGGTCTTTCTCATCACACACTACCTGATCCTTTCAACTGGAGATGCCGGGGATTGAACCTGGGACCTTCTGCATGCAAAGCAGATGCTCTACCACTGAGCCACAGCCCCTTCCCCATTGGTGAGAAAGCAGGATATCAATATGTATTTAAAAATCTATTTCCATATTTCAATAAGACCTAATATATTACACATCCTTTACATTTTTTGCGGGAGTGGGTGTTCTTGTAATGGACCAAGACAGCAGCCTGCATTTTTTCCATCCACTAACAGCTTCGGAGCAGAGCCACGCAAAACAGTAGCAACCTTCCTGACAGGTGCAGAATTTCTCAGCCTGGCAGCCTTCTACCCAGACCAGCTGTGCCAGTCTCCTTTCGCAGCTGGCAGATCTCAGGTCCTGCGATAAAATCTCACCGGCTCTGGCAATTACAGCACTCGGTGTTCACCACGCCCATCTGTGAAGTGCTACAACACCACAAGCCCAGGAATGAGGCTCCCCTGAGCCAGTGTTTCACCTTAAGAACCTGTTTTCAAGGCCTGGGACGTGTCGTAGGATCTGATGCCTTTGACGAGTCCTCCCTAGGAGACGGGGACTGACTAATGGTGCCACCACAGTGACATGTGGTTATGGTTTTGGTCTAGGATCTGGGAGGCCCAGGTTTGAACTCCCACTCCATGGAAGCTTGCTGGATGACCTTGGGCCACTCAGTCACTCTCAGTCTCACCTACCTTGCAGGGATATTATGAGAGGAAATGGAGAAGGGAAGATTGTCATAAGCCACTTGGGATCCCTGTTAAGATTGCCAACCTCCGGGTGAGGGCTGGAGATCTCCAGGGATTACAACTGAACTCCAGATGGTTGAGATAAGAACATAAGAACATAACAGATGACAATGTTGGATCAGGCCAAAGGCCCATCCAGTCCAACACTCTGTGTCTCACAGTGGCCAGAAATACCAGTGCCATCAGGAGGTCCACCAGTGGGGCCAGGACACTAGAAGCCCACCCACTGTTGACCCCCCCCCAGCACCAAGAAGACAGAGCATCACTTGCCCCAGAGTCCCTATCTATACCTTGTGGCTAATAGCCACTGATGTACCTCTGCTCCATATGCTTAACTCCTGGCTAAGTTCTCCTGGAGAAAACAGCTGCTTTGGAGGGTGGACTCCATGGCACTATACCCTGTTGCGGTAGGGTTGCCAGGTTCTCTTGCTGCGGGAGCGGGGGGATTTGGGGGGTGTTCTGGGGGCATCCCTGACACGATGATATCACCCAGAAGTGACATCATCATGCCGGGGATGTCACGTGGCAACACTGGTTTTTGGGCAACACTCTATGGTAAAACCAGCTTCAAACCACAGTTTTTACTCTCAGACCAGAGTGTCGCTGGGCAATGTCCCCGGTGTGATGACGTCACTTCTGGGTGGGAATGTCATGTGATGTCCTTGTTTAGAGGTGGGGTTCTGGCGGGCAGAAGCCTTGAAAATCGGGGGAACCTGGGGACTGGCAACCCTATGCTGAGGTCCCTCCGTTTTCGGAATCCCACCTTCTCCAAACTAGAGCCGCAAATGTCCAGGTATTTACCAAGTGGGAGCTGGGAACCCTAGTCCCCATTGGGGAGAAAAATGAGGTATAAATGAAGAAAACAGATTGTGACGGACTGGACCTGGGGTGGCCAAACTGTGGCTCGGGAGCCGCATGTGGCTCTTTCACACATATTGTGTGGCTCCCGACGAGGCGGCTAGGTAAGCGAAGGGGAGGCATGCCTCCAATGCTCCCTCTCAACTGTGGAGTCCTGTGAGCAAGAATTCTACTTTGTGAGCTACTGGCATTAAAGTTGTGAGCGAGCGATTGGGCTACTGCCTAAATTAGTTTGCTCTGGAGCCCTCCTTCCTGAGCTAAGACAAAAATGTGTGCGCCAGAGGCTACAAGACTGTCAGCTAGCTCACACTAACTCAGCTTAGAGGGAATACAGCACGCCTCCCCAGTCAGTCTTCCCTTACATGCAGAAAGGTATCGGGTGGATATTATTAAGTCTTCCCTTACATGCAGAAAGGATATTTGGAAAAACTTTTTCACAGTCAGAGTAGTTCAAAGGTGGAATCAGCTGCCTAGGGAGGTGGCTAGCTCCCCTTTACTGGCAGTTTTCAAGAAGAGGCTGGACGAATATTTGTCAGAGGTGCTTTAGGCTGGACCTGCATTGGGCAGGGGGTTGGACTAGGTGGTCTGTATGGCCCCTTCCAACTCTATGATTCTATGATTCTATAACATCTGTTCTGAAGTCCTGCTCCAAGATTTGCCCAAAATTCTATGGTGTCATGACACCAGCAAGGCCATTTCATCCTTGCCAGCCTGGGATGCAGCAGTAGGGAATGGGGGGGGGGGGGCCAATGCTGGGAGCACCCCATTACCAAATTTATCAAGCCCCTTATAGGCTACCGTACTGGGCCAGTGGAGAGTCTCAAGTTATGCAGCCATACATAACAGCAGTGCAGTGGCAATTTAAAGTTGAGCGAAACGTACGCCAGCATAAATGAGCTCACTTCATCAGATGCACTGGAGTGCACATCCATTAGATGATATAATCACAAAGGAAAGTTGGGCGGGGACACAGTACAAAGAGAGGCCAGTTTAAAGAACGATCTGATAAGAAGAGTAATCAGTTCACTCTGAATAGGCGAAGGCAGGGCCACCTCCAACTGTTGTTAGATAGGATGAGTAGGAAAGTCAAGTACAAGATAAGTAGCTACAACAGGAAGCTACAGAAAGCAATCAACAGCACTTATAATAAGTGCTGTTATATAATACTACCACCTCTTTTATAAAAAGGGTGATCTTAATTCAGAGTCGGTCAAGAGGCCTGCTTTTAGGGATGCCAGCCTCTAGATTAAGTTTATACGGTCACCATTTGTTTGGATTTAATTACGGGGGAAACACAGAGACACGCATTCCAATATTCATTGCATTACATTACAATCACTATTCCAATAGGCTATTCCAAAACAGAAATACACTCAAGAGGATATATAGCCCTTCTTGGTGAGAATACATATGTAAGGACTGGATGAGTTTCGCATACGTAGTGAGATAAGAAACCATATTCCTGTTAGTGGGGGGGGGGGCGTTGTTCCAAGTGTTGTAATATTGGAAATGCATTCCTCTGATCTAGTGAGAGAGGGGACATATACTGCCCAACCGTTCACCCCACCTCAAAGATAAGTATGCTGTTATTTACCTCCATGCTTGTGAGGAAACAAATGGAGCATCTGGGGATTTGAGCATCTGAGGATGCCAGTCACAGTTGCTGGCGAAATGTCAGGTCCTACAGTGCCAAGACCACGGCCATACAGCCCGGAAAATCTACCACAACTAATGAACTCTGGCTGTGAAAGCCTTCGACAACATATTGGAACATAACAACATGGTATGCTTAGCACTCCACAATTAAGAAGGATACTTTTACACATCCATCTCCTGTTTTGACATTTTATTTGCTCTTCCATAATTAAATCCAAACAAATGGTGACCAGTTTGGTGTTAAGTGTGCGGACTCTAATCTGGGAGAACCGGTTTGAATTCCCCACTCCTCCACTTGCACCTGGCTGGATGGCCTTGGGCAAGCCGTAGTTCTGATAAGAGCTGTCCTTGAAAAAAAGCAGTTTCTGTCAGAGCTCTCTCAGCCCCACCTACCTCACAGGGTGTCTGTTGTGGGGAGGGGAAGGGAAAGGAGTTTGTAAGCCGCTCTGAGACACCTTTGGGTAGTGAAGGGCGGGGTATAAATCCAATCTCTTCTCTTCTTCTTCTTCCATATAAACATAACGTTATTCCTATTTAGTGTTTGCATCTGTTAAAACAACTTCATTATTTTGTGTGCTAATTTGCTGTTCACCCTCTGCTTATATGAATGAACTGCTACCTTCCATTTCAATGTATCTGAGGAAGTGCACCTGCACACAAAAGCTCATACCTTGAATAAAATTTTGTTAGTCTTAAAGGTGCCACTGGACTCAAACTTTGTTCTACTGCTTCAGACCAACACGGCTGCCCCACCTGGAAGGTGCCACTGGACTTTTGTTTTATTCTCCTTTAAACAGACTGAGTTGCTGAGCAAGGGTGTCACTGCTGGAGACTAGCTACAAGCGGACCTGGACCCACTTAACAGATGAAAAGTGGAACAATTAGGAAAGCAGGATTATGTTTAGGTGAAGGTGGAGTGAAAAATTGGTGGAAGGAGCATTAACAATTTGAGATATGCAGATGACACCACATTACTGGCAGAAAACAGTGAAGAATTGGAATGACTACTACTGATGAAGGTTAAAACAGAAAGTGCCAAAGCAGGATTTTAGCTGAACATCAAGAAGACAAAAGTAATGCGTACTGGGGAATTACACAGCTTGAAGGATGACAATGAAGAAATTGAAATTGTTCAGGATTTCCTATTCCTTGGCTCCATCGTCAGCCAAGAAATCAGAAGGAAGCCGATACTGGGAACGGTGGCCATGAAGAAGATAGGAAAGATTCTTAAGTGTAGAAGAAGAAGAAGAGATTGGATTTATACCCCACCCTTCACTACCCAAAGGTGTCTCAGAGCGGCTTACAAACTCCTTTCCCTTCCCCTCCCCACAACAGACACCCTGTGAGGTGGGTGGGGCTGAGAGAGCTCTGACACAAACTGCTCTTTTTCAAGGACAGCTGTGCCAGAGCTTGTGACTGACCCAAGGTCACATCAGCAGGTGCAAGTGGAGGAGTGGGGAATCAAACCCGGTTCTCCCAGATTAGATTCCGCACACTTAACCACTACACCAAACTGAAGCTCAGGAATGTGTTGCTGGCAACAAAGATCAAGTTAATTCATGCCATGGTATTGACGTATGGGTATGAAAGCTGGACAATGAAGAAAGCTGAGAGGAAGAAATTTGAGTAATTTGAAATGTGGTGTTGGGGGAAAGTTTTAGGGATATCGCGGACCACCAAAAAGACAAATAAGTGGGTTCTAGGTCAAATTAAGCCTGAACTCTCCTTGGAAGTGGTCGTACTTTGGTCACATTATGAGAGGACAAAGAGTCACTGGAAAAGACAATCGTGCTAGGAAGAGTTGAAGGCAGCAGGAAAAGAGGAAGACCCAGCATGAGATGGACGGACTCTGTAAAGGAAGCCACAAGGGCCCTCAGTTTGCAAGACCCGAGCAAGGTTGTTAACAACAGGATTTTTGTTGTTGTTGTTCAGTCGCACAGTCGAGTCCGACTCTTTGTGACCCCACGGACCAGATCACGCCAGGCCTTCCTGTCTTCCGCCGTCCTCCGAAGTTGGCTCAATCTCATGTTCGTTGCATCTATGACACTGGCTAACCATCTCATCCTTTGCCGTCCCCGTCTTCTTTGACCTTCAATCTTTCCCAGCATCAGGGTCTTCTCCAGTGAGTGCTCCCTTCTCATCTGGCGGCCAGAGTATTTGAGCTTCAGTTTCATTATCTGGCCTTCCAGGGAACAGTCAGGGGTGATTACTTTTAGGATTGACTGATTTGCTCAATTCATGGGGTCACCATGTCAGAAGAGACTTGATGGCACTTAACACACACAATACCCCCCCGCACACACACACAGCTTTTCTTCCCTCCTCCACTTCATCCGTATAACATCAGCCTTCTGAGGTAGGTTAGACTGAGAGGGTGTGACTGGCCCAAAGTCACCAAGTAAGCTTCCATGACACGAGTGGGAATTTGAACCTGGGTCTCCCAGATTCTGTCATATCCAGGAGCACTGCTTGGATGCCCTGTCCCTTGATACCTTGCTAAAGGCTTCTTCTGTGACTGCTGCTTGGTATCACTGATGGTAGTGGTTTGTATTTTAAAAACTTTTTGGGTGAGAATTTGTGTATGTGCATGTGTGTGCACGCGCTTGCATGCCTTGAAATCATGGTGACTTCTGGCAGCCCCTTGTGGGGCATGGATGTTTTAGAGAGGCGGCTTGATATCGCCTGAATCTGCGTCCCAGCCCAGGTATTCCTTGGAGGTCTCCCTTCCAAGTACTTGCCAGGTTCGGCCCTGCTTAACTTCTGAGATCTGATGAGATTGGGCTTGCCTGATAGGATGTTTATTCTCACAATGGATCCGGTGTGGGCAATATTAACTTTTTATAGCCAGCCTGTTAATGGTCCCTGTGCTTATCTTGAATATTTTGCATGAAAATGTCTCAAATCTCCTGCATTTTATGGCCTTTTAGCCATTCACAATGCCTGCCCACCTCATGTTAATGGAGAGTTGTGGAGTGAGGTTTCACCATCATGCATCTGACAAAGGATTCTAAGCCAAGAACATTTACGCTGAAGTAAAACTGTTCAGCTTTTGAGATGGGCTGGAGAAAGTAGACAGAGGGAGAATCCCCCCCCCCATAATGCTAGAACTCGGGGCACCTAAGGAGAGGAGAATTATATAAGTGTCTTTGGGAGAAAGGTGGGGTATAAATGAAATATGTAAAAGATAACATTTTACTAGGACCAGAGAGCCAGATGGAGTGACTGGGCTGAATCCTCCCAGCTTTTCCACAGGTGCAAGGGTGTGTGTGTCTCTTTTGAATCCCAAAAAGGCTCTTTTGAATTCCAAAAGAGACGGTTTGGTGTAGTGGTTAGGAGTGCAGACTCTAATCTGGGAGAACCTCCATTGATTCCCCACTCCTTCACATGCAGCTGCTGGCGTGGCCTTGGGTCAGTCACAAGTTCTCTCAGAGCTGTTCTCTCAGAGCAGTTCTCGAAAGAGCTCTCTCAGCTCCATCTGCTCCACAGGGTGTCTGTTGTGGGGAGGGGAAGGGAAAGGAGTTTGTAAGCCGCTCTGAGACTCCTTCAGGTAGTGAAGGGTGGGGTATAAATCCAATTTCTTCTTCTTCTTCTTCTTCTTCTTCTTCTTCTTCTTCTTCTTCTTCTTCTTCTTCTTCTTCTTCTACACCAGGGACTGTGGGAGTTGTAGGGTTGCCAGCTCTGTCCTGGGCAATTCCTGGAGATTTGGGGGGCAGTGCCTGTGGAGGAGAGAGTTTGGGTACAGATCTCACCTAGAATTTGTGATAACACCATAGCTTTCACCCTCTAAATATGCCATTCCCTCCAGGGGAACTGACATCTGCAGTCCAGAAATCAGTCATAATTCTAGGAGGTCACCAGGCCCCACGTGTAGGCTGAAAGGAAGCCAAACAACCGTGATGTATTATGCCAGAAAAAAGTTCTTCACAAACTTATAAGTTTGGGTTGTAGCTCCCTCTAAGCTGTGGAGTCTTGTGAGCAAAAATTCTACTTTGTGAGCTACTGGCCTTAAAGTTGTGAGCGAGCGATTTGGCTGCTGCATAAAATCAGTTTGCTCTGGAGCCATCCTCCCTGAGCGAAGACAAAAATATGTGAGCCAGAGGCTAAAAAACTGTGAGCTAGCTCACACTAACTCTGCTTAGAGGGAACACTGGCAACCAACCAGAAGTCTAAAAAGACACTGAGCCGGTGGAAAGGTTGCTTATTGTCTATTTTTATTTAGACCCTGCTTTTTGACCCGATGGGGCCCCAAAGCAGCTTACAACATTGTTCTTTCCCCCACTCCATTTGGTCCTCACAGCAACAGCCTTGTGAAATAGGTTAGGCAGAGGCGAGGTCACCCAGTGAGCATCCATGGCAAAGCAGGGATTTGAACCTGGGACTCAGAGATCCAGCCCCCTAACCACTACCCAACACTACTGTGAGAGGGCTCTTTGACTCCCCCTGTCACCTTTTAACCAAGTCCAGGAAATGGGCATTTGTACTAAATCTTCCTTTTGGATCCAACGCTAGGTATCTAAGGGACTCAGAGTTCCTTAGAGAAATAATGCAGTGTGTCATTTAAACCAACAACACCCCCCCCCAAAAAAAATTAATGATCTAAATTAGGGTTGCCAGCTCTGGGTTGGGAAATTCCTGGAGATTTTGGGGGTAGAGGCTGGGGGGGGGGTTGGGGAGGGGAGTGACCTCAGCAGGGTGTAAAGCCATACAGTCCACCTCCAAAGCTGCCATTTTCTTCAGGGAGATGAGTTGTAATCCC
>NW_015167549.1:528460-563970 GCF_001447785.1 Gekko japonicus
GGTGCTTTTTAACTTGTTCATTAATGATTTTGAGTTGGGAGTAAGCAGTGAAGTGGCTAAGTTTGTGGATGGCACTGTTATTCAGGGAGATGAGAACTGGGGAGGACTGTGAGGCACTCCAAGGGGATCTGTCAAGGCTGGGGGAGCGATTGATTGATAAAATTTCTACCCCGCCCTCCCGGCCGAGGCTGGCTCAGGGCGGCTTACATAAGACACCTACAATTTTTACAATACACGGGTTAACAACAACAATTAACAATTCTAAAACCATAAATATAATAAAGTGCTAGTATCAACAATTCAATAATTTCACAGCAGTAGTTGTTACACAGTTTGCAGTCAGCTCTTTGGTCTTCTTAGGTCGTCTTAGGCAGCTGGCTCAATGTGTGGGCGTCAATGTGGCGAATGAGGTTCAACGTGGGCAAGTGCAAAACAATGCACACTAGAGCCAAAAATCCTAACTATAAATAGATGTTGATGAGATCCAAACTGGCAGTAACTGACCAGGAGAGAGATCTTGGAGTGGTGATGGATAACTCAGTGAAGATGTCAACTCAGTGTGCGACTGCAATAAAAAAGGCAAATGCTGTCTGGGGATTATTAGGAAGGGGATTGAAAACAAACCTGCCAGTTCATAATGCCCCTGTATAAATTAATGATATGGCCTCATTTGGAATACTGTGTACAGTTCTGGTCCCTGTGCCTCAAAAAAGATATGATTCCATCGGAACAGGTGCAGAAAAGGGCAACTAAAATGATTAAGGGGATGGGATACCTTCCCTATGTAGAAAGATTAAAGAGGTTAGGGCTTTTTAGCTTTGAGAAATGATGACTGAGGGGTGACATAGTAGAGGTTTACAAAATTATTAACGGGATAAAGAAGGTAGAGAAAGAAGTACCTTTCTCCCTTTCTCACAATGCAAGAGCTCATAGGCACTCAATGAAATTAACAAACAGTAGGCTTCCAACAGATAAAAGGAAGTACTTCTTCACCCAAAGCGTAATTAACACGTGGAATTCACTGCCACAGGAAGTGGTGGCGGCTATAAGCATAGACAGCTTCAAGAAGGGATTTGCATATGGAGCAGAGGTCCATCAGAAGACCCTGATGCTGGGAAAGATTGAAGGTCAAAGAAGACGGGGACGGCAAAGGATGAGATGGTTAGACAGTGTCATAGATGCAACGGACATGAAGTTGAGCCAACTTGAGAGGACGGCAGAAGACAGGAGGGCCTGGTGGGAGCTGGTCCATGGGGTCGCGGAGAGTCGGACTCGACTGTGCGACTGAACAACAACAACAAATAGATGGACACACTCTCTGGGGGAGTGATGCTCTGTATTCTTGGTGCTTGGGGGGCAACCATGGAAGAGCTTGTGAGGTTCCATCCCTGCTGGTGGACATCCTGATGGCACATGGTGAGGTTCCGTCCCTGCTGGTGGACCTCCTGATGGTACCTGGGTTTTGACCACTGTGTGACACAGAGTGTTGGACTGGAGGGACCACTGTCCTGATCCAACATGGCTTCTCTTATGTTCTTAGCACAGAAGCACAGCACTGAGTGTCGAGACAAGGCTAGATTTCATTAGTGAGCATGGCTGTGCAACAGTATTTTGTTTGTTTTCACGTTACCGCACTCTTGGGGCTGCCGATTTGTCCTTTTAAGATCCAGGGTTACTAAACAGCAGGGTGATTTGTATAACCCAGTCACTCCCACGAGCCAGTCCATTCGCCTGTCTCAAACTTTGCCTGTGAACCCAATGGTCCATTCGCGAGTAGTTAACATTTAGCAATGGATTGCGAATAAATAAACCCAGCCAATGAGCTCCAGCAGCTCCAAGGATGATAGGGCACTGCTGATGACTCAGGCGCTTTATCTGTTTTGTGCGGGTTTTTAAAAGAAGATAATTCCATTCCACAAACCAAAGTCAAAGCTGGGAGAAGACACGATGATCAAAGGGCACAAAGAGGGTGAAACTCTCAAGTGTGAGAATCCTTCAGGATTGCTCACACTTGCAGGTTTCGATCTTGGCCTTTCAGGGACAAACCCTTTAGTATGTATCACTTACACTGTACCTCAAACGCATGAGAAGACTTAGCCTAGTGGTTCTCATCCTTTTAATCGGCACAGACAAGGTTAGTATCAAATGCCTTCCAAAACACAAGCAGAAGAAGATCGGGACATAAAAACAAGTAACGAGGGCTTGTTTTCTGGGGGAATGCGCTGGAACGGGGTTCCAGAACCTCTTCAACAAAATTATTTTTTAATATGTTTAAACGTTTGTGAGTTTTCAGTATACAGATTGAAAACTTAATTTCCTTCTTGAGAGTGCCGGCACCTCTTTAAAAAAAAAAAAAAAAAAGCCCTGCAAGTAACTGTATTTATGTATGCACTTTATTCATCTGTTCAATGAAACCTTTGTGCCGGATAGCTATCAGCTAACCCTTAATGTTAGGTTTGATCCCTGTTTGCCACTTGTTTAAGGGCCTGGGGGAGAAATTCGGGATCTTGGATTTTATCTGCTGCATACAACCATTCTCCCCTGCTGGCTTCTCCTTGCAATCAGGGATTTGCATAAAATCTCCAAATACCAAATGCCCCCCCCCCATAGTTCTGAATCCCCCTGCGAGATTTTTAGACACATGTATGGGTGGTCTGTGCCCCCACTCCTTAGAAGGCATTGCTACAGGAGCTCAGCTATCAAGGATGGAGCATTCCTATCTGGGGAACAGCACTTATCAAAAGGATACGGTTGTCGTCATTCACCTTGACCTGGATAGCCCAGGCTAGCCTGATCTTGTCCGATCTCAAAAGCTGAGCAGGGTCGGCCCTGGCTAGTCTTTGGGTGGGAGACCAACAAGGAATACCAGAGCTGGATGTGAGGGTGATCTGGCTGCGACATCTGTCACCCCATTGATCGCCAGGGTTGATTTAGCTGATCTGGCTGGCTAGGCAGGTGTCCCCTACCTCCCCCACCGCTCCATGTGCGTCCCTCCCGAAGCTGCATGCTCGGTGGAAGAGGACGACCATCCCAGATGGAAGGAGTGTACCGTTCTTCAGTCAAGGGTATGCAATAGCTGCGCTCCCCTGCTAGAACCTCCAAACAAGCTCAATGTCCATTAGTAGGAGAACGTAGGGTAGTCAAACTTCCAAGACTCCAGACACATCCAAGAGAGGCACTGCATGTGACAGTATGCCATTCTTTAAAAAGAAAAAGGGAAAAAAGAATACCAGGGCTGTGACATGGAGGCAGGCAATGGCAAACCTCCCAGTCATCATTCAGCAATGCTTCCCATGGCACAAATTAGTCATTACACTATTCTGTAAGGAGAGACCTCTGGGTTTCATCTTCCCTTTTTCATTGCGTATGTATGAATGCATTGCTTTTTAAAATTTGGGACACGCACCCGAAATCCTTAGGCTTGTCTATTCTTTTACAAAAATAATATCTAAACATGGTGATGGACACTGAACTGGGACAATTTTGAAATTCCCAGCCAAAGAGGATTTGATTTTTTTTTTTCTTGGCACCACTGGTAGGATTGTGGACCTCTGGGTGGGACCTGGAGATCTCATGGAAATACAGCTGATCTCCAAACAAGAGAGACCGGTTCCCCTGGAGAAAATATGGAAAAAATATATGTAACACTGTGTGTAATAAATGTATACTTAAGGTAAATCTATTTTGTGCTTTTTATTTTTATTTTTTTTAAAGAAATTCTACACTGCTTTATAAATATTGGTGTCAAATATTCCAAAACATACATCAAAGTGCAGGCTTACACTATATTCAAACAGCACCTTGTCAGTTTCACAAACCCTGAGCCAACGTTTGTGAAATCGACAAGGTGCTCTCTGAATGTCTGAATATAGCGTAAGCCTGCCCTTTGATGTATTGTTGTGGTGAATCTATGTTTTGAAACACTTGACACCAATATTTATAAATTAGTATAGAAATTTAAAAAAAATAAAAAAGCACAAAATAGATTTACCTTAAGTATACATTTATTACACACAGTTTTATATATTTTTTCGTTATCTCCCTAACTCTGTGACCCTCCGTTGTTGTACTATCTACCCCTGGAGAAAATGGCAGCTTTGCAAGGCGGACTCTATGGCATTGCCATGGTAGACGAGTTGTCCTTTATCAAGGTCAGCTTCTCACTGCTGGGCTTCCCCTCTCTGGACCTTGAGGACGAAACACCCAGGGCCTCTGTCTCCCCCTAACCCACGGCAGCTCTTACTCTTACAAGACTTCCTCCCAGGGCAGCTCTCAACTTCAAAAGTGTCCTCCGGCCACAGCCGTGCAGAGGGTATCAGTCATCCAGTACGGGGTTCCTTGCCGGAGGACCAATGCACCCCCCTCCCTGGGACATTTTAAGTCCTGGGTCACCAGTGGCCCCCTGCTACAGCCACACAGAGGATCTTAAGCTTCACACACACCCCTCCTTGGGATACACTGACTCTCTCCCATCTGTCCTGCTGCTACAGTAGCCACCACACAGCGTCTCAGCCAGCACAAGTGCTAGGTTCCTCAGGTGAGGAGCTGCACCCTCCTCAAAGGGATATTTCAACACCTCTCCACCTGTCCTCCTGCTACAGCCAAGCAGAGTGTCTCAGCCAGCACAGGTGCCGGGTTCCTTGGCTGAGGATCTGTACTCCCCTCCAAAGGATTTTTAGCACACACACCCCTCCTCACGAGTTGTGTTCCCAAGAATCATCGCTTCCAGCCTCTCCTGGTCCACATCTGCCTCCTCATGGTTTCTGTCCCCCATCTACCTCATAGTGCAGCACCCACCTCATGAACCCAGATCTACCTCATAGCAGAACACTTACCTCATGGACCAACATCCAGCTGCTATGCCAACCTCTACCTCATCAAACATCCACCTGTACAAGTGAGCCTGTTTGAATGCACCCAAGGTTTCCCCGTCTACAGCAACCATGTTCCCAGTGAGCAGGCGGGTGGGTGACCGCTTCCCGGGCCAGAGGGGAAGGGTTGTCCACCCCCAGAATCCATCTTCACAACAGGGTGACTGCCTCCTGGCATGAGGGGGATTGTGGCAGGCCACCCCTCAAACCCCAGTCATCCCCCCCAAACCCCAGTCACCAGGGCTGACTTGATGGCACTTAATAGACACACAATACCCCCCCACACACACACACACAGCTTTTCTCTCCAACGGGGATTCCAAGTAGCTTACAACATTGTTCTTCCCTCGTCCACCTTCCAGGCCGGAGGAGAAGGGTTAGCTGTGATTTCCCCAGAGAGCACTTTCCTGGGGGGCACCTGCTTTGGGGGGCTGCTACTCACCCCCACAGCCAATCCTCACCAAACTTGGAGGGCAGGAAGAGGGGCAGCCTGGGAAGGAGTTCTGTGAGTTTGATGCCTCCGGCTTGCAGGGGCTCAGTTCAACACACTCCTGCACCTGCACTTTCCTGGGGCACCTGTTGTGGGGGGCTGTAACTCCCCCCCCCCAAATCCAACCCTTACCAAATTTAGAAGGCAGATAGAGGAGAGTCAGCTGAAGACCTGCTGTGAGTTTGTCATCTTTAGACCCAGGGGGGGGCATTCTATGGCATCCCAAACTCATGAACCTAACAAACCATGAACCGGTTCGGTAAACTGAAAATTTTGTAGAGGTTTGTGGTTCGTGATTTGTGAAGTCTAATAAGCCATGAACCACCATTTCCCCAGGTCGTGCCCATCCCTAGTCCTGACTGAGCACTAGGAGCCATTAATACCCCAGAGCAGCAAGAACATCTAGAGGAGTTAGGGCTCTGAAGAACATCTTCCCTACACACTATCCCTCTAAGCCACTATTTATTTGCATCAAGGAAGAGCAGAGCCAGAAATCGAGGCAGAGGGACCTCTCCAGGGCTGAAATTTAGTGGAGATACATTTTTAGAATAACCCCTATCAGCTTAGGGTTGCCAACCCCCAGTGGGGGCTGGAGGTCTTCCGGGATTACAACTGATCTCCAGACTATATGAATTGTTCATTCATTCATTCATTCATTCATTCATTCATTCATTCATTCATTATTTATTTATTTATTTATTTATTTATTTATAACATCTTCCCACTTCTCCTGGAGAAAACGGCTGCTCTGGAAGGTGGACTGCATGGTATTCTACCCGACTGAGGTCCCTCCCCTCCCTAAACCCCACTCTTCCTGGTGCCATCCTCAAATCTCTATGTATTTCCAGAGATGGCAACTCTGTGCCAGCTAGTATTTTAAGAATGCTACAGACAGGGCAAGATTTGGCATTCCTAGCTTTGCTCAAGGATGGTCATCAGGAATACGGCTTGTGGGCTTTATTAAGGGCACCTTAACCTCACCCCATCTAATTTGAGTACTCCCACCACCTGGGTCCATTTGTGACCATTGACAGCACCTGTATACTAAAGACAGATAAATTAAAATGGATGTGCATCTCATTTGCCTCTGAAATTCTCTCAGACTGACAGGATAACAACATCCAGAAATGGTTGCATCCAGTAAATTGGGCTGTGGGTCACAGAAGTTTATAGCATTTTTTAAAAAAATCTCAGTCTAATTATCTTCTCCAATACCGTCACTGTAGGAACAATATGACATATCAATTGATCTAATTGGCATGAACCATTTTGAGAACCACTGGAAAGCCGTACGCCGACTTTGTGCACATTTTATCGATGGATATGTCAACCAGAGACAGGGCCTTTTCAGTAGCAGCCCCTCGTTTATGGAATCCCCTTGCCTGCTGCCTATGTTGCTTTCTTTTAGGAGCCAGGCCAAAAAGTATATCTTCACCCAGGCTTTTAAATATGGGGTTGATCTTTTAGACATGATTTTATAGTGTGCTTTTAGTCTGAAAGCTGTTATTTTTTAAGCTACTCAGTTAACCACTTTCCCCCCCTCTGGCTGGGTTTGTTGATTCTGGATTTTAATTAATAACTTTTAATGTTTTATGTTTTTATTATGTTTTCTTTTGTAAGCTGCCTCAAGCGGGTTCCCTGAAGAGGTGCTACAGAAACGTTCTAAATAAATATCAGTATGCACCCCATTTCTAATATTAGCATTTTCCCACCATCACTGCCTCTGTGAACACACTGTGGCTGTTTTATCTGAGGAGCATCTCATAGATTTTTAATCATCTAGATCTATCTATCCCATTTTTATCCCGCTCTTCCTCCAAAGAACTCAAGGTGGTATATACAGCTCTTCCCTCCTCTGTTTTTTCCCCCTCACAACAACATTGTGAAGTAGTTTCAGCTGAAAGAATTTGACTGGGCCGAGGTTAGGGTGAATTTCATGACTGAGAGAGGACTTGAACCCAGGACTTCCCTCCCCTAGTCCAGTATTAACCACATCACCACATTGTATGCTTATTCCAAATTTTGTTTAATTATGTTATAGTCCACCTTTCTCAAAAGGGATGCAAGGTGAATGACACATAGTGAGCCCATACAATCAATCAAACGGGACATTTAGTAACCAATGCAGTAGGGTTTTAGAAGTCTGGAACCACCAGAAAGAACTGAAGCATGCCATGAGTATTCACATGACACATGAAGAGGTACAGAAATTACATAAATAGGATCCTACTTACAATAAGCTAGATTCCGCAGCATAGACCACTGTCCCTAATAATTCATCCAAGCACGTTTGTATGACCATTTTGTAAAGTGCAAAGGTTTTTTTGTGCTGTCAAGTCATAGCTGACTTATGGTGACCTCATACGGTTTTCAAGGCAAGAGACGTTCAGAGGTGATTTGTCATGCCTCCCTAGGCTGTCCCTGCTCAGCTTCAGAGACCAGGAGATGTCCCTGCTCAGCTTCCGAGACCAGGGGCTAGCCTGATCTATCCAGATCAGGTTATTTTCTATGCCTGCCTAGGCTGTCCCTGCTCAGCTTCCGAGATCTGATGAGACGGGGCAAGCCTGATCTATCCAGATCAGGTTATTTTCACACATTAACACCAGTTTGGTGTAGTGGTTAAGTGTGCAGACTCTAATCTGGGAGAACCAGGTTTGATTCCCCACGCCTCCACTTACAGCTGCTGGATGACCTTGGGCAAGCCACAGTTCTGTCAGAGCTGTTTTCTCAGGGACAGTTCTGGAAAGAGCTCTCTCAGCCCCACCTACCTCACAGGGTGTCTGTTGTGGGGAAGGGAGGGGAAGGGGAAGGAGTTCGTAAGCTGCTCTGAGACGCCGAGTGAAAGGTGGGGTATAAATCCAATCTCTTCTTCTTCTCTATTAAAAGGACAGGACATATTTCTCCAGGCCAGCTGGCAACTCTACAAGGTTTGGGCCGTTGTTCTAGCCCTGAGCTGCAGCTCTGCTTCCTAAGGAGCCCCCAGAGGCGAAGGGGCCATTGGCCAACCACCTCCAGTTGGCTTTAGCAGCAACAGGTCAGACACCTGGAGTTGCACAGGTGTGCACAGCGTTCAGCAGAACTGACCAGGTAAAAGTGCAAACCATCCTTGGTGGTGGAAAGTGCCATCAAGTCACAGGTGACTGATGGTGACCCCTGTAGGGTTTTCAAGGCACGAGATGTTCAGAGGTAGTTTGCCATTGCCCATCCCGGTGTCATGGCCCTGGGATTCAAATACTAGCTAGGGCGGACAAGATGAAGCTAGCCCGGGCTATCGAGATCAGGGCACATTTTGTCTTAGGAGGTGCTCATCCACAAAGGTTATTGACTTCCAGGTGAGGAACTCCTTGTTCTTCACATAAGCCAGGCATGTCTGCGTTATTCTTTTTAATGTTGCGGGATTTTAAAAAAACCTGCAACTTGACATTTTACATCAGATTTTAAAATTTGCATGTATTTATTCTAAATATTTCTTTCCCCCAAGGTCTCAACCAACTGGTTTGCGAGGCAGTTTGCAAGAGATCTACAACACATTATAATTAAAAACACAACAAATACTTATAAAACAGTTATTAAAAAATCCTAAAACCATGAACACCAACAAGAGCAGATAAACAGTAAAACGTTATCTTAAAATCAGTAGAGTTAGCAGTGTCATTAAGGACAAAAGCCAGGTAACATAAAATCAAATTACACAACATCCAATATAAGAGTACATACACCCCACAAAAACCACACACCTAGCAATCAACACGATGCCTGGGAAAAACAGGTATGTCTATTATTTTATATGGAGTGTGTGTGAAGTTTTTTGGCGTTGTGGAAACCTTGTGGAAATTTCCTTCCACTACAGAGGACAAATAGGTCACCAATTTACTCAGGAGCCAGACAGGAGAGATAATGACGCCTCCAGAAGCTGTTGGGTGGACGACTCCAGAGCTCTTGGTGGGCCTTTCAAATGCAAATGCAGCCATTCTTTTGTTTTAAAAAAAGAGGAATAACACAAAGCACCCATCCAGGGTCATTGAAATTTATTGTGAAATATTTTATGTTGTTAATTAGGGAATAATGATGGATGGGGAGAACATTTCCTGGGTGTTAAGTAAAACCTCCTGACCTTTGGTTGCTGAGAAATTATTTCTTTAAAAAGAAGAAGCAGTTGAGTTTTTTTTTTAAAAAAGATACCCTTGCTAATACTACCTCTTAGGGTTTTGAGCCTTGGCCACCTTGCAAAATCAGTTCTTTTGAAAAAGCTAGATTCTGGTGGGTAGCCCTGCCTGGTCTGAAGCCACAGGACAAAGTTTGGATCTGGGGGCACCTTGAAGACCAACAAAGTTTTATTCAAGGTATAAGCTTTCATGTGCATATCTGCAGAAGGACGCAAGCACACGTAAAGCTTGTAACCTTGAATAAAACTTTTGTTGGTCTTAAAGGTGCCCCTGACTTCAGACTTAGTTTTGAAAAAGCTGCATATCAGGGCTTGTTCTAAAATATACTCCCTTATGGGTATCTGAAGAAGCGTACCTGCACACAAAAGCTTACACCCAGAATTAAACTTTGTTGGTCTTAAAGGTGCCGCTGGACTCAGACCTTGTTCCCTTCTGAGACCACAGCTCATGCCAAGTGAAGGAGGGTCTAGCGGTCCAGCCCACAGGATTGCATTGCATAATGCCTGATCCACGGATGCCACATTCCATAGACATTTTAAAGGGGAGGGGGGGAACGGCAATCTTAGCAATCTATCAGAGAATGCAATAGTGCTATAAAATGCCAACTGTTTCTCAAGGGGGGGGGAGATGTCTCTTGGCCTCCTCACCTGGTGAGGAGGTGGTAAGGAGAGAAATTCCAGAGCTGTAGCCTTGTGTGTGCCTGGAGGCAAAAAAAGCCCCATTCAGTGACATCTTAAAGACTAAGGCCTGGATCTAGGGTTGACAGCCTCCAGGTGGGGACTGGAGAACACCTGGAGTTAAAACTGACCTCCAGACTGCAGACATCGCTTATTTATTTATTTATTTATTTATTTATTTATTTGAAGCATTTATTCCACCACTCCTCCTGGAGAAAATGGCTGCTTTGGAAGGTGGACTGCAATGGCATTATGCCCTACCAAGGTCCCTCCTGCTCCCTAAACCCCACTCTTGCAGACTCCACCCTCAAATCTCCAGGAGTTCCCTCCCGCTCCCTAAACCCCACTCTTCCAGACTCCACCCTCAAATCTCCAGGAGTTTCTGAACCCAGAACTGGCAACCCTATCTGGATTCCATACTAGAAGGTAGTACCCTCTTCAGCCCACCATGCCCCTACCCCAAGGGGTCACCGGAAGTCTAGGAATGTTATGGGTCACAAAGTGGGGATCTTCAGTGGGAGATGAGAAATGGGTTACGTGTAGGCTTGTCAACCCCCAGGTGGGAACTGGAGACTTCCTGGAATTAACTGACCTCCAGGCCACAGGGATTAGTTCCCCTAGAGAAAATGGCTGCGCGGGAGGGCGGGGTCTATGGCATTATAGCTCACTGAGACCCTCCTCCTTCCCAAACCCCATCGTTCCTAGGCTCCACCCTCAAATCTCCAGGAATTTCTGAACCCGGAACTGGGTCTAAAATACAACAAAAGTCCCATATGGCCCCTTAAAGACTATCAACATCATTTATTTCAAGAGGTTGTTAGTCTTTAAGGTGTCACTGGACTTTAATCGTGTTACAACAGACTCACACAGCGACCCCGCTGCTCCTATCGGTTATGTTCCAGACCACGACATTTCTAAAAATCCTGTCATGAACACTTGTGTCTTTTGAAGTGGGGCCTAGTCCAGGAAAGCATGTGTTAGGATAAAATGCTGTCAGTCATAAGATGGTTGCAGGTGTAGAAAAGAGGCAAGAGTCCAGCAGCACCTTAGAGACAAGCAAAATGTACGGCAGGGCAGGAGCTCTTGTGAGTCAGCCTTCAGGACTCAGGAGGAGACTGGAGATGTCCAGGAATCACAACTGATCTTCACATGACAGAGATCAGTTCCCCCGGAGAAAATGGCTGCGGGGGTGGGTGGGGGGTGGGCGGACTATATGGCATGAGGCTTCGCCGAGGTCCCTCCCTGATCCCTCCCCAAATCCTGCTCTCAGTTTTTCAGGAATTTCCAAACTCAAAGCTGGCAAGGAGAGATAGAAGTGATGAAGGTGTATGGGGGGATGTTTAGGGTTGCCAGCTCTGCGTTGGGAAATACCTGGTGATTTTGGGGGTGGAGCCTGGGGAGGGTGGGGTTTGGGGAGGGGAGGGGAGGGACCTCAGTGGGGTACAAGGCCATACAGCCCCCCTCCAAAGCAGCCATCTTCTCCAGGGGAACTGATCTTGTTCATCTGGAGATCAGCTGTAATAGTGGGAGATCTCCAGGTGCCACCTGGAGGTTGCAGCTCTCTAGCTGGAAACATATTTACAGGCTTACACAGATGTAAGGCAGAGCCACTGCGCAGATTGTGACTGGATGATACTGGCTGATGGTTTTTCATCTCCTGGTCCGGAGGGCTAGGGCTAGGCTGGGCTATTGGGTGAACTGCCACCCCTCTCCAATTTTTGAAACAGCTGCGGTGGCTCAAGTGGTTAAGACGCTGAACTGCAGGCTGTGGAAGGTCAGTAGTTCAGCAGTTTGAGACCCGAGTGTGCCGCATGACGGAGTGAGCTCCCGTCTCTAGTTCCAGCTCTTGCCAACCTAGCAGTTCCAAAGCAAGAAATTGCAAGTAGATAAATAGGTACCACTTCGGTGGGAAAGTAACAGCGTTCCATGCGCCTTGGTGTTTAGGCATGCCGGCCACATGACCACGGAAAAGTCTTCGGACAGCGCTGGCTCTCCGGCTTTGAAACGGAGATGAGCACCGCAACCCTAGAGTCGGACTCGACTGGCTTTCGAGCAAGGGAACCTTTACCTTTACCTTTACCACTATAAAATGACGACTTCCATCTGAAAAACAGAATGCTGTTCGTTCATTATTTGTTTCATTTATATCTCACCTTTCTTAATGACGACCTAAAACAACTTACATTGTTCTCTTCTCCTCAACTTTATCCCCACAACACCCATAAGAGGGAGGCTAGGAGGAAGAAGAGGAGGAGAAGGAGGAGGTGATGGTGGTGGTGGTGGAGGAGGAGGAGATTAGATTTATATCCTGCCCTTCCCTCGGAGTCTCAGAGCGGCTGACAATCTCCTTCCCTTCCTCTCCCCACAACAGACACCCTGTGAGGTAGGTGAGGCTGAGAAAGCTCTGAGAGAGCTGTGACTGGCCCAAGATCACCCAGTTGGCTGCATGTGAGGGAGTGGGGAAATCAAACCCGGTTCTCCAAATTAGAGTCCGCCACTCTTAACTGCTATACCAAACTGGAGTGTGTGGCTGACACAAGGTCCCCAAGCCAGCTTCCATGAAGTATGGTACTTGGCATCTCTAACCAATTCTGTTTTTAAAAAAACAATTGGCAGGTTCTGCCCTCTCCCCCCTTTTTTTCTGCCGTCAAATTGCTATGGCAACCTTGTAAGGTTTTTACGGCAAGAGACGTCCAGAGGTGGTTTGCCACTGTCTTCCTCCGTGTCACAGCCCTGGTATTCCTTGGTGGTCTCCCATCCAAATACTGACCAGGGCCAACCCCTGCTTAGCTTCCAAAAGCTGACAAGATCAGGCTTAGCCTGGGCTACTCAGGTCACAGTTCCTCCTTCCCCTGCACATCTGGTCATATTATAAATTACCACAGCCAGTCAGCTCAGTTCTATACTTCCAAGACTTCCTCATTTGAGATTGGAATTCTGCACTCATTGCTGTCACCTTTAAGTGATCGGGGGGGGGGGACCACCGCCTCTTTCTTTAGAACTCAGAACTGGTCATCGCACAGTTTAATTAGTAAGGAATAATGTAAGGAACAAATGGTGACACAAAGTAAAGGGAAAAATTCTGAACTTAAAAAAGGCAAATTTTTAGCTTATAGATTTCTACTGCTAGAAATTCATAGACAATGAAAACACAAATTGAGTCTAGGGCCTGGTGATGATGTTACTGAAATTAACAACAACAACAATAATGGTTTAATAGAACAATTAAGTACCATCAGCCGCAACCAATTTATGACAACCCTTTTAAGTTGTACCTTGTGGAGTTTTCAAGACAGAAGTGGTTTGTCATTGACAGCCAGTTTGGTGTAGTGGTGAGGAGCGCGGACTCTAATCTGGGAGAACCGGGTTTGATTCCCCACTTCTCCACATGCAGCCAGCCAGGTGACCTTGGGTCAGTCATAAGTTCTCTCAGAGCTGTTCCCTCATGAGCAGTTCTCTCAGAGCTCTCTCAGCCCCACCTACCACACAGGGTGTCTGTTGTGGGGAGGGGAAGGGAAACGAGACTGTAAGCCACTCTGAAACTCCTTCAGGTAGTGTAGAGTGGGGTATAAATCCAATCTCTTCTTCTTCAAAGTCTTCCTTGGTGGTCACTATGCTTAACTCCCAAGAAATGACAAGCTCAGGCTAGTCTGAGCTATGAGGAAATAATTGCTTCTCTGTTCCTTTCTGGGGAGCTCCTCTTGGAAACCTGGCCTCCGCCACACTTTCCTGGAATAGTTGGCTTCAACTGTATACGTGGGCAGGATGAGTCTGGAAAACTTTTACAGAACACAAATCTGAATTTTGAACTAGATGTGGGGTCCCCCCTCCAGATAACCAAAAATATCGATCAGGGGCACAATTACTCATGTCATTTGGGGACAATATTTTAGATTCCAGCTCTGGCCCCCAGTGGGAGGTTGCACGGGGTGGGGTCCTACTGGACTGGTGCCTTTGCATCAGTGGGACGTCATTTTGACATGAACCAGGAGTGATGTCATCATGCCAACCTTGGATTCACCAAAAAATCTCTTGGGTGACTCCTAGAATGGTATGTCAACATGATGAAGCCGCTTCCAGTTCATGCCAGAAGTGACATCGTGGCATCAGTGCAATACGGAACCCCCCCCCCCACCCCATTCCTCCCCCACACTTCTCTGTAGAGCAGCTGGGGGGAACGGAAAAGGAGGAGGAGGAGGAGACGGAGACTGGATTTATATCCTGCCCTTCACTCGGAGCCTCAGAGCGGCTTACAAACTCCTTTCCCTTCTTCCCCCCACAGCAGACACCCTGTGACGTGAGGTAGGTGGGGCTGAGAGAGCTCTGAGAGAACTGCTGTTGAGAGAACAGCTCTGAGAGAACCGTGACTGACCCAAGGTCACCCAGTTGGCTACATGTGGAAGAGTGGAGAATCAAACCTAGTTCTCCCAAATTAGAGTCTGCACTTTTAACTACTACAGCAAAATGGTATCCAAGGTAGGAGTTCCCCCACCCAGGCTGGGAAATGACAGTTTTAATGCATAGGCCATTTAGCTGGGTATCTACATGGGGTTGGATCCAACCTGTTTCCCGCTGGGGAAAAGGAAGGGAGGCACCCCCTTTGACCATCAAAAAGGCTGCTGGGGATCGTGGGACCTGCATGGATAAAAGCCGTGTGAAACGGGCTGTGGTGAGGAGGAGAACAGGGTGAAACTGAAGGACAAAGTTGGCTGGATCCAGCCCAGGGTTTCTGCTGACAGAAATATGCCAGCAAGAAAAAGGGGGGACTTGGTTTTTGCCGATGTCCTCACTCCTGCTGCAGTCCTGCTTCACATTCCCTGCTGTTCCTAGATGCTCACTGGACCCCGGAGCATGAACGGAGAGGGCACAGCTGGCGGCAATAGAAGGGGGGGAAGGAATTTTGCTCTTTCTCTGGAACCTGCTCATTTGGGGTCTGAAACACCAAGGAAGGAAGGAAGGTAACTATTGTGCCTCCCCACATGCACGTATAGCCTTACATAAATAACATTCTTCTCCGATAGGGTTGCACGCTCTGGGTTGGGAAATACCTGGAGATTTGGGGAGGGGAGCTAGAGAAGTGCGGGATTTGGGGAGGGGAGGGACTTCAGTGGGGTACAAGGCCACAGAGTCCACCTTCCAGAGCAGCCCTTTTCTGCAGGGGAACTGATCTCTGTCATCGCAGGGGATCTCCAGCCACCACCTGGAGATTAACAACCCTGTTCTCAGAAGATGCTTGAGACCACAGTCTGTCGGTCTGTCTGTCTGTCTGTCTGTGACCTCAGAATAATGGAAACATTAAGCACAAAATGGGTTTTTTTAATTTTTATTTTTTTTAGTGGCACCTTAAAGCTATGAAAATTTTATTCCAGCGTACTCTTTTGTGGATGGCATCCCATTTCTTCAGATGCAATGTAATGGCTCCTCACAGGAAGTGGAAAACTTTTTAATGCAAATACCCTGTTGATTTGTTTAGCAAAACTAGTGAACGGTCTTTGTATTTTTTAAATTAGATTTGAAAATTATGTCGCATTATGGTATTTTTAACAGGGGGGGGGGACACACCAAGGGATAGGCAGCTGTAAAGTCAAGAGACTTTGGGTCCTTTTGACATACCTGAAGACTAATTCAGCAGGTAAAAGTTTCCTCATGGCCGGCTGTCTGCTGATGGGGGGGGGGGGGATTAGAATATGGGAGCCCTGCTGGATCAGGCCAGGGGTCCATCTAGTCCAGCATCCTGTCTCACACAGTGGCCTCAACCTGTTCCTCTGGATGACCAACAACAGGGCATAGAGGCCGAGGCCTTCCCCTGATGCTGCCTCCTGGCACTGAGATTCAAAGGATTAGTGCCTCTGAATGTGGAGGTTCCTCTCGGTCACCGTGGCTAGTAGCCATTGACAGACTTACCCTCCGTGAATCTGTCTAACCCCCCTCCGTGAATCTATCTGGTGTTTATTCCTGTGGCCATCACTACATCCTCTGGCAGCGAATGCCACATCGTAACCACTCTGCATAAAGTAGTATTTCTTTTTGTCCATCCTGAACCGACTGCCCATCAGCTTCACTGGATGCCCTCGAGTTTTAGTGTTTTGGGGGAGGGAGAAAGGTGTCCCTTTGTCAACTCTCTCCACCCCATGCACTGTTTTATAAACCTCTATCACATCCCCTCCCCCCCCCCCCCATGCCATGTCCTGTTCTCTGACTCCTATTGAGCTAAATAACAAATGCCAGTGTATTATAATAGGGATTTTAAAAAACTGTACCTATAAACGGCTGGCTGCTGCGCTGCTGAACTCTTCCAGGGACAGAGGCCCCAGGCCCTTGAGAAATGGTCCCACTTACATGGAGAGAATTCAGTGGTGTAGTTAGCGTGCAGAGAGGCTAATAAGGTGCCCCATTATTAGATGAAATTAAAATGCTATGCAGGTAGCAGGAAGGGGCAATTGTGTTTTATCCCTATTATAATATGCTGGCATTTGTTATTTAGCTCAGTAGGTCGCTAGCTGACTATTAGCCACAGTCGCTAATTAGAACTTCCATCTTTAGAGGCAGCATACCTCTGAGAATCAGTTTCTATGGCCTGGTCGGCCCGTGCAGTGGAATGAAGGGGCCAAACAGACAGTACCACCTCGGGGGGGGGGGGGGGGGACACACAGGCTTAATGCCCCCCACAGGTTAAAACTCACTTCAGCTTAGTGTAGCGGTTAAGAGCAGTGGACTCTAATCTGGAGAACTGTGTTTGAGTCCCCACTCCTCCAGATGTAGCCAGCTGGGTGACCTTGGGTCAGTCACAAGCTCTCCCAGAGCTGTTCTCTCAAGAGCAGTTCTCTCAGAGCTCTCTCAGCCCCACCAACCTCACAGGGTGCCTGTTGTGGGGAGGGGAAGGGAAAGGAGATTGTAAATCACTCTGAGACTCCGTGTGGAGGGTGGGGTATAAATCCAATCTCTTCTTCTCTGCTCATATTAGCAAACTAGCTCATCAGGATCTGGCCTCAGCAACACAGGCATGGAAGTTTTGCTCCAGGTTTGGCATCCTAACCCTCTCTCTCTCTCTCTCTCTCTCTCTGAGCATTCATGTGACTCCGTCTCTTAATCCTTCGCTTTCGGGTTTTCCTCTGCTTTGCTGTGATCTTTCCAAACCAGTTGTGTGTGATACCATCTTTTTGGGGAAACTGCAGTCAGAGCATGTTTCTCCACTGTGCGGCTGGGAAGGTGTATATTTTTGCACCTCCTGACCACATCGCCACCATTTTCCTGACCTCAAATGGCTGCCATTTCCCCTCTCCACCAGAGGGCTTCTTTGGTTTTTGTTTTTTAAAAATCACCAGTGGCTATAGCGATACAGCGTTATAATGTTGTAATGAGCTGTCCGCTAGCTTCTATGAAGTCACAGCTTTTTAGCTGCTTTTGTTGCAGTGGCATGCTTTCCCTTTATATCTCCACAAGGAAAGAGGCTGGGAACTTACTCTCTGGTTTTGTCAATGAAAGCTGGGAATTCAGAGGAGCTAATAGATAGATCATTGTAATGTTATATCACCCTGACCTGGATGGCCCAGGCTAGCCCGATCTTGGGAAGCTAAGCAGGGGATACCCTGGACAGTATCCGGATGGGAGTGGTGGTGGGAAGTGCCATCCAGTCACAACCAACTTATGGTGACCCTGTGGGGTTTTCAAGGCAAGAGACATTCAGAGGTGGTTTGCCATTGCCTGCCTCTGCGTTGTGACCCTGGAATTCCCTGGTGGTCTCCCATCCCTCTAAGCTGTGGAGTCTTGTGAGTGAAAATTCTACTTCGTGAGCTACTGGCAATAAAGTTGTGAGCAGGCGATTTGGCTACTGCATGAATTAGTTTGCTCTGGAGCTGTCCTTTCTGAGCAAAGGCAAAAATGTGTGAGCCGGAGGCTAACAAACTGTAAGCTATCTCACACTAACTCAGCTTAGAGAGAACACTGCTCCCATCCAAGTACTGACCAGGGCTGACCCTGCTTAGCTTCTGAGACCTGACAAGATGGGTTAATCCTGGGCTATCCAGATCAGGGCTGGGAGACCACCAAGAAATACCAGGGTTGCTGTGCAGAGGCAGGTGATAGCAAACCACCTCTGAACATCTCTGGCCTTGAAAACCCTACGGGGTTGTCATAAGTTGGCTGCAGATCAATGGCACTCCCCACTGCCAATGTTATATCACTATAGCAATACGCCAAATGCAGCTTTCCCTTTTTTTAAAAAAAAAGTCTTCGGCTGGGGTCACACGCAGGGCTTTGAATCCACTCTCAATGCACTTTCCAGCTGGATCTTGCCAGCTCACACAGTAAGATCCAGTTAGAAAGTGCACTGGAAGTAGATTATTCACTGTGTGAGACTGCAGCCTTCTAGTGGAACAGGGTTGAGGGGAGGAGGACAGCCACAAGGGGCTCAGGCAAGGGAAGTGGGGTGCAAGGGAAGGGCAGCGCAAGCTGTCGCGTGGCTGCTCCATTTCCACTGCAAACACCTCTGCATTCCCAGTGGTAGTGGAAAGCTAGGTGGAGAATCGCCGCTGTGTGGAAGCAACCGGAGCATATTGCCAGCTGTCCTGGTTTTCCACTTGCAGGGAACTATGCATTCAGGCAAAACTTTGGAAAATGTAAGCTGGAAGGTTGAAGTGGCAAAGTCTGTTCTGCCCCCTCAGTTCTCGGCCCCTTCATTCCCACCTTATTCCGCTGCATGTCTGGACAAGCAATGCGGGGGAAGCATCACCTGCATGTCTCGCTTGCAGTCTTCAGTCTAATCCAAGCAGGCCACTTTGATGCTCCTGTGTTATTTCGTTCCACCTCGACCTAAACTAGATGGCACAGAGCAGGGCTATTGTCACAGCGAGGAAGCTTTCGACTCGCAAAGAGGGTCAGAGGTCCAGCCTGTTGTCGCGGAGAAAAGAATTCCCCCCTTCTCCCCTCCCCAAATTCTTTCCACATATCGTCTGAATTTTTACTGTCACTTGTAGCAAGCGTCTCACCAGCTGTACGTTTTATGACGGGGCTGTTTAGAAAGAAATATTACAGGAATGTGATCACTGCGAGATCTGCCGTTTGGGGATTTTTTTTGGCTAAGGTAACAATCTGGGGGAAAGGTAAGGGCTTTGTTGTCGGTAAGGGTTTGGATGCTTATTGCTGTGCAGGTCGTGTGAAAGTTTGCATCCGATGGAACAGAGAGGGGATTCTTAGCCTCCTCCCAGCAGGCACCAGGTTTTCTTCAGTGACTATTTTGTCAAGAGTGTGTCAGCATCGCCCCAGCCTGGATGACCTGGAGGCCAGCCCAATCTTGTCAGATCTCAGAAGCTAAGCAGGGTCAGTCTCAGTTAGCACTGGGACAGAAGACCACCAAGGAAGTCCAGGGTCACAGAGCAGAGACAGGCAACTCTGAACATCTCTTGCCTTGAAAACCCTTTGGAGTCCACTCACCATAAGTTGGCTGCAACTTGACAGCACATCCCACCACCACACTGGTGTTGCACTGATGTGCCGAGGGTGCCTCTGTCTACACTCCCTTGCATGCACACCTTAGAGCTCTGAATGGACTGGGGCTTCCTGACGAGTGAATCGTCAGGTGTATAAACGAGCACATCTGCCAAGCACACACTGTCTGCATTCAGATGTCACCGCAGTTAAGGAAAGACATGCATGAACCTGGCTTGTGGCCCAGCCCTGTCTGCCTACCCCACACCTGAGGATCCTATTAACACAGGTTACCTGTGACCCAAGTGACTTCCTCTCCCACTCACCAGGGTGCCAGCTCTGGGTTTAATCCTGGATAGCAGTGGGGAAACAATGGCCTGGGTTCGGCGATGCATGGGTGGAAAGGAAAGGGAACATCACATGATTCTGCTTGCACAAGTCATGGCACAAGGGCTGCAGCCAGTGTTCCCTCTAAGCTGAGTTAGTGTGAGCCAGCTCACAGTTTTTTAGCCTCCGAAGGATTGGAAGGTAGCTAATGTCACTCCCATCTTTAAAAAGGGTTCCAGAGGAGATCCGGGAAATTACAGGCCAGTCAGTCTGACGTCGATACCGGGTAAATTGGTGGAAACCATTATTAAGGAAAGAATTAGTAGGCACATAGATGAACAAAACCTATTGAGGCAGACTCAGCACGGTTTCTGTAAGGGAAGATCTTGTCTCACTAACCTGTTAGTGTTCTTTGAGGGGGTGAACAAACATGTGGACAAGGGGGATCCAATAGATATTATTTACCTTGACTTCCAGAAAGCTTTTGATAAAGTTCCTCATCAAAGGCTCCTAAGTAAGCTCAAAAATCATGGGATAGAAGGACAAGTCCTTTTATGGATCAAAAACTGGCTAGTTCATAGAAAACAGAGAGTGAGTGTAGGTGGGCAATTTTCTCAGTGGAGGGTGGTAAGCAGTGGGGTACCGCAGGGATCAGTACTTGGTCCACTGCTTTTTAACTTGTTCATTAATGATTTGGAGATGGGAGTAAGCAGTGAAGTGGCTAAATTTGCGGATGATACAAAGTTGTTCAGGGTGGTGAAAACCAGTGAGGATTGTGAGGCACTCCAAGGGGATCTGTCAAGGATGGGCGAGTGGGCGTCAACATGGCAAATGGGGTTCAATGTGGCCAAGTGCAAGGTGATGCACATTGGAGCCAAAAATCCTAAATATAAATACACATTGATGGGGTCTGAACTGGCAGAGACTGAGCAAGAGAGAGATCTTGGAGTTGTAGTGGATAACTCACTGAAAATGTCGAGACAGTGTGTGACTGCAATAAAGAAGGCCAATGCTATGCTGGGGATTATTAGGAAGGGTATTGAAAACAGATCAGCCAATATAATAATGCCCCTATATAAATCAATGGTGAGACCTCATTTGGAATACTGTGTGCAGTTCTGGGCACCACACCTTAAAAAGGATATTATAGCTTTGGAAAAAGTGCAGAAAAGGGCAACTCGAATGATAAAAGGGTTGGAACACTTTCCCTATGAGGAAAGGTTAAAGCGCTTAGGGCTCTTTAGCTTGGAGAAAAGACGACTGAGGGGTGACATGATCGAGGTTTATAAGATTATGCATGGGAAAGAGCAGGTAAAGAAAGAGGTACTTTTCTCCCTTTCTCACAATACAAGAACTCGTGGGCACTCCATGAAACTGCAGAGCGGTCGGGTTAGAACGGATAAAAGGAAGTACTTCTTCACCCAAAGAGTGATTAACACATGGAATTCACTGCCACAGGAAGTGGTGGGTGCTACAAGCATGGACGGCTTCAAAAGGGAATTAGATAAGCATATGGAGCAGAGGTCCATCAGTGGCTATTAGCCACAAGGTATAGCTAGGGGCTCTGGGGCAAGTGATGCTCTGTCTTCTTGGTGCTTGGGGGGGTCAACAGTGGGAGGGCTTCTAATGTCCTGGCCCCACTGCTGGACCTCCTGATGGCACTGGTATTTCTGGCCACTGTGTGACACAGAGTGTTGGACTGGATGGGCCTTTGGCCTGATCCAACATTGGCGTCTCTTATGTTCTTATGTTCTTATGGGGCCAGGACCAGTGGGGCCCTCCCACTGTTGACCCCCCCCCCCAAGCACCAAGAAGACAGAGCATCACTTGCCCCAGAGCCCCTATCTATACCTTGTGGCTAATAGCCACTGATGGACCTCTGCTCCATATGCTTATCTAATTCCCTTTTGAAGCCGTCCATGCTTGTAGCCGCCACCACTTCCTGTGGCAGTGAATTCCATGTGTTAATCACTCTTTGGGTGAAGAAGTACTTCCTTTTATCCGTTCTAACCCGACCGCTCTGCAGTTTCATGGAGTGCCCACGAGTTCTTGTATTGTGAGAAAGGGAGAAAAGTACCTCTTTCTTTACCTGCTCTATCCCATGCATAATCTTATAAACCTCGATCATGTCACCCCTCAGTCGTTGTTTCTCCAAGCTAAAGAGCTCTTAGCGCTTTAACCTTCCCTCATAGGGAAAGTGTTCCAACCCTTTTATCATTCGAGTTGCCCTTTTCTGCACTTTTTCCAAAGCTATACTATCCTTTTTAAGGTGTGGTGACCAGAACTGCACACAGTATTCCAAATGAGGTCTCACCATTGATTTATATAGGGGCATTATGATACTGGCTGATATGTTTTCAATACCCTTCCTAGTAATCCCCAGCATAGCATTGACCTTTTTTATGACAGTCACACACTGTCTCAACATTTTCACCTCATGGGGCTGTTTTGAGTATGAAATAAAGGAAAGGATTATGCTAACTTGAACTCCTTGGAGGGAGGGTGGGTGGGATGCTGGAAATTGGGGTAGGACATTCCTGGCGCCTGCATACTCTTCCAGGGACACCTTTGTACATATAAAAAGACAGTGTACTTCTGGAAACAAACAACAGAGGGGGCATGTGCTTGTAATTCAGTGCTAATGGAAGCAGGGGAGGGACTGTGGCTCAGTGGTGCAGCATCCGCTCAACATATGCAGAAAGTCCCAGGTTCAATTCCTGATATCTCCAGTTAAAAAGGACCAGAACTTAGGCAGATCACAAGAAGGGAAGGCAGGAAGGGTTGTTGTTGTTGTTCAGTCGCACAGTCGAGTCCGACTCTTCGCAACCCCATGGACCAGATCACGCCAGGCCTTCCTGTCTTCCGCTGTCCTCTGAAGTTGGCTCAATTTCATGTTCGTTGCATCTATGACACTGTCTAACCATCTCATCCTTTGCCATCCCCGTCTCCTTTGACCTTCAATCTTTCCCAGCATCAGGGTCTTCTCCAGTGAGTGCTCCCTTCTCATTTGGTGGCCAAAGTATTTGAGCTTCAGTTTCATTATCTGACCTTCCAGGGAACAGTCAGGGTTGATTTCTTTTAGGATTGACTGATTTGTTCTTCTTGCAGTCCAAGGGACTCTCAAGAGTCTCCTCCAGCACCATAGTTCAAAAGAATCTATTCTTTTCGGCGCTCGGCCTTCCTTATAGTCCAACTCTTGCAGCCATACATGACTACTGGGAATACCATTGCTTTGACTTTTGTTGGCAGGGTGATGTCTCTACTTTTTATCATGCTGTTTAGGTTCAGGAAGGGTTACCTCAGTGCTTAGTTCTCATGGCCCTTTCTTAAACACCCAGGGAAATGCTGATCGCCACTTTGGCGTCAGGAAGCAATTGTTCTCCAGGCCAGTTTGGCCGGAGATCCTGATGTTTTGTTTTGTTTTGGTTTCCCCTCTTCTGAGCATAAAACAGGGGTCACTGGGGGTGTGTTCATGGGGGGAGGTATTTGTGAATTTCCTGCATTGTGCAGGGGGTTGGACTAGATGACCCTGGAGACCCCTTCCAACTCTATGATTCTATGACTCTAGGTAACAGGTGATGTGAAAGACCCCGGAGAGCCGCTGCCAGTCAAGGCAGACCCCACTGACCCTGGTGGACCAATGGTCTGATTCGGCAGAAGGCAGCTCCCATATATGTTCAACAAAGGGCTGGAGCCTCAGAGAGCAAACCTGAGCCGGTCTACGCAGAAGTAGGCCCAATGTTATTCAGTGAATCCTACTCCAGAGACTGCGGCCTCAGCCATGTTCCACTCACTCAACAGGCTCTTTTGCAGAATTTCTGCCCCTTTCTCTCTCCTGCGCCAGACCACCCCCTCGTGTTGCAACCCATACTGGCCAGGAGGGCTACTGAGTCCCGCCCCCTAGCTTCCTTTTGGGGACAACTGCATGCCGCACTCTGGGTTGCCAGCCTCCAAGTGGGGCCTGAGGGATCTCCTGGACAGAGGTCATTTCAGGGGGGAACGTGGGGGAACACAGTTCCCCCGGGTGAGGTACGGTGGGGGGCACATGACAAAGCCCCGCCCCCTGCTTCCGGCCACCCCGCTTCCGGCCCTCATTCAGCCAGGAGGAGGCAGGAGAAGAGGGAGGGTAAGTTGCTTCCTCCCTGCCTCTCCCCACCCCTGCCTGCCTGGGGCCAGGGAGGGCCTTCGCGGGGCTTCCTTGCACTCCCGCCGGCCTTGCAGGTCCACCGTCCCGCCAGCCTTTCAGGTCCACTGCCGGGCCCCTCATGGGGCTCGGCAGTGGAGCTGCAAGGCCGGCACCGGCGGCCGGGACCGTTGGAGGCAGGGTGTGTGGCCTTATGACACATTTCCGGTGATGTCAGGAGGTGTGGCCTTATGACACACTTCTGGAGATGTCAGGGGGTGTGGCATATGCTAATGAGTTATGCTAATGAGTTCCCCTAGCTCTTTTTCTACGAAATGACCCCTGCTCCTGGAATTATAGCAGATCACCAGGCTACGGAGATCAATTCCCTTGGAGGAAAGGGCAGCTCTGGAGGGCAAACTCTATGGTATATCACAGATTCCAGGAGAAGCCCCTTCCCAGACTCATGCCTCCACAGGTACTGCCCCCGAATCTCCAGGCATTTCCCAGCCCAATGTTGGCAAGCCTGAGTAAGAATGGGAAAGTGAGAAAGTTTGATTTCACGACCGCAGCTCTGCTGAAGGGGCTGAGGACCCGAAAGCTGAAATATAAGAACATAAGAATATAAGAGAAGCCAATGCTGGATCAGGCCACTGGCCCATCCAGTCCAACACTCTGTGTCACACAGTGGCCAAAAAGGCCAGCCTGGCCCCACTGATTGACCTCCTGATGGCACTGGTATTTCTTGCCACTGTGTGGGAACATCTCCATGTGCCAAGTAAGGTTGCCAAGTCCCTCCTGGCCCCTGGTGGGGAACGGTGGTGTGTGTGGGGGGGGTAGGGTTGCCAGATCCAAGTTAGGAAACTCCTGGAGATTTGGGGGATGGAGCCTGGAGAGGACAGGGACCTCAGTGGGGTACCTCCAAAGCACCCCCTTTCTCCGCGGGGGGGGGTGATCTCTGTAGTAGATGAGCTGTGTAGTAGATGAGCTGTAGTAGATGAGCTGTAATTCCAAGGGATCCCCAGGTCCCGCCTGGAGGATGGCATCCCTAGTGCCAAGCCTGAAATGACATATTTTGAATGTACAGTTCTGCCTTGTGGTCTGTGTGGTTAGGACTGTGGCCTTTCCCATTTCCAGACCATCTGAGAAGCAATTGTCATTGCCAGGGAGGGGAGGATGGGATATTTACAGCTTAGGAACCGCAACCAGTTGGGATCTCAAGGCGGGGGGCACCGGAGTCTCATCGCCAGCTCCCCCCCCCAGGACAAAATGGGTTTCACTGCTTGTTACCTTTCCACACTCCTCTTGAAAAGGAGCAGGGTAATTACTTACGGGGGGGGGGGGAACCCTTCCTTACAGATCTCTCGGTGGAGATTCCGACACAAGCGGGAAGTATTATTATCGCATTTTCCCTCAATTTGGTGGCGCCCTTAATGAACATTTAATGAATGCTGTGACATTTTCAATTGTCTGGTGCATCCCTGCGTGAGCAAGATAACAGGGGCAGGGCCAGCTCCTCGGCTGCTTCTCTGTGGTCTTTAATTAGCGCTGGCTTTTTTAATTTGTTTAATTTGTACTCTCTGTTTAAATGACTTCTTTTTTTTGGCACAGCTTGAAAAGGAGCACCTCTCTCTCCCTCTCCCTCTCTCCCTCCCTCCCTCCCTCCCTCTCCATTTGGGAACTGAGGCACAACCTCCTCATCAGCAGAGTCCTGGCAGTTTGCCGAGGCACCGAAAGTCCGGGTTCAGAAAGTGCAGGTCCAGATGATTCAGGCGGGACACACTGAGCATCTCTAGCTGCACGCCTTCTTGCACAATGAGTACACCAGATGTGGGTTCAGTGGTGAGCAGGGCGCACGGTGCAAAGCTGTTGTGGTTGGTGACAACGATGGGAAAAACTCCCTGCAGCCCCAAATTCCAATTACAACCGGGGACGGCCCTGTGACTCACTGGCGGAACATGCCTTTTGCAAGTAGAAAGTCCCAAGTTGAATGCCTGGCTTCTCCAGTAAAATTTTTTTTTTAAGACTGGGAAAGGACCTTCCCCACTGGAGACCCTGGGGGAGATGCTGCCTGTCAGAGCAGACGCTACTGAGTGGGTCAGACCACGGGTGAAACCATGTGCAACCGCAGTGATAAGCAGTGGCTTGGATACAGGCCTGCAGAGCTCGGCTCACACACACACACACCCAGTGGCAGTCCGAAATGCTCCCTCAAATCCTCTCCTTGGGGATCAGGATTTCAGGGGCATGGGGGGGCTGCTGTGGGAGGGGTGAAAGTCACGCTCTGCAGGTGGAAGTCCTAGCACCTGTGGAACAGGGATGCCAGCCTCCAGGTGGGATCTGAGGATGTGATCCTTCACAATTACAGCTCATCTGCAGACTACAGAGACCAGTTCCCCTGGAGAAAAGGGATGCTTTGGAGGGTGGACTCTATGGCATTGTACCCCACTGAGGTCCCTGTCCTCCCCAGGCTCCACCCCCATATCTCCAGGAGTTTCCCAACTTGGGGCTGGCAACCCTACCCTCTCATCCCCCGACGATGGCCGGAGGGAGGGGCGGGCAACCCTATAGTGGAAAGGTTAGTCTGGACCTAACCCACTATCTGCCAATGCTGTCCTTAAAAGACTGTGTTCTATTAAGAGTTCTAAGTTTGTTTGTTTGTTTTTTGGGGGGTGGCACACTGCCTTGAGAGTTTTAGTGCAAAAGGCAGCAACCTGCGCCTCTCACCTGTGCATTATGTGCCCCAAGGGCTGCATGATGGTGGGCTGTTTGCACAAATGTCAGACTGACCAGCCTTGATCTTCCCATGGAGGAAGAAAAGGAAGGGTAATCATTCCAGACGGTGGTGCCATCATTGGCACACTGCCTTGAGAATTTTAGTGCAAATGAGGGCAGCAACCGTGCACCTCTCACCTGTGCATTATGTGCCCCAAGGGCTGCATGATGGTGGGCTGTTTGCACAAATGTCAGACTGACCAGCCTTGATCTTCCCATGGAGGAAGAAAAGGAAGGGTAATCATTCCAGACGGTGGTGCCATCAGGGCCAGGACGATCCCAGCGCACGGGTTCAGCAAGGGAGTCCCAAACATTAGCTGTAGCGAGTAAGCCTTATGGCAGTGATGGCAAACCTTTTAGAGACCGAGTGCCCAAACTGCGACCCAAAACCCACTTATTTATCGCAAAGTGCCAACACGGCAATTTAACCTGAATACTGAGGTTTTACTTTAGAAAAAACAACTCATATATTAACTTAAGATGATCCAAACAAAGTAAGGAAAGCAATCCCAAATGCTTTCATTTACTTAAAATTATTTGGCAGAGAATTCGACACTTTAATGATGGTCTGGGCCTGGCTGGGGCGATGGCATGCATGCCCGCAAAGAGGGCTCTGAGTGCTACCTCTGGCACCCGTGCCATAGGTTCGCCACCACTGCCCTATGGAGTACACTAGGACTTACTTGTAAGTAAATATGCATGGGATCAGGTTACTTCCTGGGGGCTTATTGGTGAAGACAGAGAGATAGACTGAGATCGCTTTATTGAATATTCATTATGGGCTTTGCAAATGAAGTACGTATATGTTACCTTAGAAGGTCCCCCTGCCATAAGCCCATTCAGTCCAGAGTCTGAAATTGGCTCCAGTCTCTAACAGGCTAGGCCAATCTTGTCAGGCCTTGGAAGCTAAACAGGCTTGGCCCTGGTTAATACTTGGATGGGAGACCTCCAAGGAAAACTGGGGTCATGACGCAGAGGCAGGCAAGGGCAAACCAGCTCTGAAAGTCTCTTGCCTTGGAAACCCCAAAAGGACACAAAAAGTTGGCTGTGAACCGCCAGCAATTCCCACCACCACCACCATGTTGGGGGATGCACCCTGACCAGGAGAGCCCAGGCTGTCCTGATCTTGTGAGATCTCGGAAACTAAGCAGTATCGGCCCTGGTTGGTATTTGGGTGGGAGCCCACCGAGGAAGTCCAGGGTTGCGACACAGAGGCAGGCAAAGCCAAACCACCTCCCTTCATCTCCTGCCTCGAAAACCCTAGAGGGTCACCCTAAGCCAGCTGTAGCTCAGTGGCCAAAAAAAAAAAAGTTGAGAAAAAGAGGAAGGGGAGCCAATCCAGTCCTGCCTGCTCATGGAAGGGAAGCTCCCAAACTCCCCCGTCTTGCCTCAGCCTTCACTGACTCTCAGATTCTGTTCCCCGGGGGTCAGTGCGTCCCCAGGACAAGCACAGGAGTAGGGATGCCAGCCAGGAGGATTTGGGGACCAGGGGCATTTAGGGTGCGAAGACTGGGGGAGATGACATCGAGTCGTGCTGTGACATCATTTCCTTTTTGCTTCCAATTCAGATTTCATTCAATTATAGCATTCCAAAAACAAAGTCGTTCAATTATTATAATTACAATCAGTATAACATGTTCGTAACAGAGCGTTGTTATTCGAACTCATTACAGAAGGAAAGCATTTTTAATACATACAATCAGGATGGAGTTAAAAAGACATCAGATTCTGGTAGTATGAGTTATTGGGAATTATGCCACCTTCTGCAAAGTATTTCACTACAGGGAACCATACCACTTGAAATGTTTTTTTGATAATTCTCAGAATTAGTTCTCATGGAGTTTGCTATCATACGACTATAAATAAAATGTTCCCATAACTTATTTTGCCACAGTGAGATTGCTGGGCTTTCCTTTTCCTTCCGTTTTTGCGCGATGGAAATTCTTGCAATTGCAACAAGGGTAGAAACTAATAACACCTTAATTTTGTTTCCCGTAGGAGCAGACCAAGTATCCAATAGAATCGTTTCTGGAGTAACAGGTAAGTTGAATCCAGTAGTTATAAAAATGTATGTTAAAATCTGTGCCCCAAATTTCTTGATTGGTGGGCAGAACCACAAACAGTGAATACAGAAGAGACCCCCCCCCCTCACTTCTGCAGGAGTATACTGCATACCATGCAGTTATGGATAAGTTTACATTGGGACCACACAGTGTAGTATTCAGACAAGAATAAAAGAACATGAAAGACACTGCAGACTTGGCCAACCTGAGAAATCAGCAGTGGCTGAACATAGCCTAACTCAAACAGGACACAGTATTTTGTTCCAAGACACTGAAAGGCTGGACAACACTTCCAATTACCATGTCAGATTACACAGGGAAGCCATTGAAATTCATAAACATAATTTCAACAGGAACGAAGAGAGTTTAAAAATAAATAGGGCATGGTTTCCTGTCCTGAAAAACACAAAAGGCTCTACATCTGACAATAGCACTACAGATAAGATTAGAATTTCAACAGCCAGTCCACATGCAAAAGAACCTCCTCAGGAAACAGGAAACCTCCTCAGGAAACAATCCATATGCCAAAGAACCACCTCAGGAAACAGCCAATCCATATGCAAAAGAACCTCCTCAGGAAATCTCCTCCATTAGGATGTTTTCACAGCCTGGGGAACTCTTACAAGATAATGACTCAGCCCTACCCCACCTTCCTGAGTAGATATAAATTACCTGCCTACCATTTTTCTTCCCACCTTGACACAGAGAGTACTCCATCTTTCTGTGTTATACCTCTGAGGATGCCAGTCACAGCCACTGGTGAAACATCAGGTTCTACAATGCCAAGACCACGGCCATACAACCCAGAAAATCCACAACAGCTAGTGAATACAATCTCCAACCACAATTTTTCCAACATCATTTCCAGAGCATCAGACAAAGCTCTAGGCATTCCTACAGTGTTTCTTAGTGCCCTTCCCACCTCCCACTTGTGCTCCCACCCTTCAACTGAGCAAAGGGGGAGGCCGGGGCACTGGGGCAGGTGATTGCCTGGAGCAGGCATGCTGGTAAGTCCAGATGTGTGGGGGTGGGCAAGATAGCTGTCTGCATGGGATGGCAGAAATCAACAAAAGTCACACCCCTCTTCCATGGGCAGAAGTTATGATCTGGGCTGAAGTTCCCAACCACTGGACATGGGTCTGATGGAACTGCAGGCACTGACAGGAGGTCACATGGCATTACAGTCATGTGACAGGAAAAGGGGGAGCCAAAGAGATGACCTCAGTGGCATCAAGGCCAGGACTGTGGACCAAGAAAGGAGCAGTTCTACCATGCTGCTTCCACCCATGTAGAATAATGCACTTTTGATGCACTTTCCCACGCACTTTGGCAACTGTGGAAAACCTGGTTGCATTGAAAATGCATCATCCAATGAGTGGGGAAGCAGGGTCAAAACCATAGAAGAGCTCTCTCCACCACTGAGTGACGTCACCTTGCTGCCCTGCTGCTCTTCTCAGCATGTGTGCAAACAGTGGCAGAAAGAACAAGACTTTGGCTCTCTAGGGATCAGAGACTTCCAAAAGACAGAGAAGAAGAAGAAGCAGCTGCTGCTGCTCTATAGGGGCTCCTGACCAAGCAAGAGAGACTCTGAAAGTCACCCGAGGATCCAGATTTACAGGCTGCAAGCCACTGACCTAAGCCAGTGCAATGGATTACAATGCATGTGTACACTAACAGCACTACTTGCTTTGACGGCCCTTAACAGAGCCAGTGTTGTGTAACAGTTAAAGTGGCAGACTGGAAGTGGAGACAACCCAGTTCAAATCTCCATTCTGTCATGAGGCTCATTTGGAGTCCTTGGGCCAATGCTAGGGATGCCAGCCTCCAGGTGGGACCTGGGGAGCCCCTGGAATGACAGCCCATCTCCAGACTACAGAGATCAGTTTCCACGGAGGAAATGGATGCTTGGGAGGGTGGACTCCATGGCACTGTCCCCCCACTGAGGTCCCTGTCCTCCCCAGGCTCCATCCCCAAGTCTCTAGGAGTTTCCCAGCCTGGAGCGGGCAGCCCTGTCCCACCATACTCTACCAGTGGCCAGGGGGACCTGGAAAGCCTATGATCATTCTCTGCCTAACCATTCTCATAGGGGTAGAATGAGGACAAAATGGGGGAGTGGAGAACCAAGCACTTTGGAGGAAGGGTGGGATTTTAAAAAAGGCATAGACAGAATGTTGCAGTGGACTCTGGCGGCTTTAATGGAGGACTAAGCAAATTCATGGCAGACAGGTCTGTTGATGGGTAATAGAAAACTTCCATGTTCAGTAGCAGTGTACCAGTGAACACCAGAAGAAGAAGGAGGAGAGAAGAGATTGGATTTATACCCTGCTCTTTACTACCCAAAGGAGTCTCAGAGCAGCTGACAAACTCCTTTCCCTCCCCACAACAGACACCCTGTGAGGTGGGTGGGGCTGAGAGAGCTCTTTCGAGGACTGCCCTTGAGAGAACAGCTCTGAAAGATCTTACGACTGACCCAAGGTCACACACCAGCAGCTGCATGTGGAGGAGTGGGGAATCAAAACCGGTTCTCCCCAATTAGAGTCCACACACTCCTAACCACTACACCAAACTGGCTCTCAGTTGCTGGGAAGCAACAACAGCAACGGCTGTCCTGCTCTGCTTTTACACTTCCCAGGCCCGTTTACTTGTCCATTGCAGGGAAGAGGATGCTGGACTAGATTGACCTTAGAGCTGATCCAGAATGGTTGAGACAGCTCAGAGGTACAGTCACACCGGCAGCCTTGTCAGTCAGCTAAAACCGATTCCGCAGCCTCTTCCCCATCATCCAAACCACAGCACGGCGCCTCCTTTCCTTTTGGCACCACTTGGGAGAGAAACCTCCAAAGGTCAGTAGAACACGTCGGTGAAACCTTGAATGTCTCGCAGCGACAGGATTTCGATGAGTCTCTGCCTTCTTTGAAGTGAGGTTGCCATCTAACCAGCAAAACAAACAAACAAACAAAAAACGGCCCAACCTGCTCCTCTGCTGAGAACGGAAGCATAATTCGAAGACATCGGGCACCTGCTGTCAGTAGATCAGGACACTGTTAAAAGCACAGGGCAGTGACCCCTTGCCCCAATAGCCAGCAAGCCAGTGTCAGACCAGGGAGACCCAGGTTCAGATCCCCGCTTGTGCGGTTGGAAGCTCACTGGGTGACCTTAGGCCAGTCACAAGCAATGTTCCCTCTATGCTGTGGAGTCTTGTGAGCAAAAAATTCTACTCTGTGAGCTGCTGGCATTAAAGATGTGAGCGAGCGATTTGGCTGCTGCATAAACTCAGCTTAGAGGTAACTCTGGTCACAAGGTGTGCCTGCTGAAACTGCTTTGCTCCTTACCGTGATGAAAGGGAACAGGGACTTTGGCTTTCTTTACAAAACAAAAGAGCAAAAGAAGAGCCCCACTGGATGAGACCAAGGGGCCAGCATCCTGTTTCTCCCCGGAAAAGCACGGATCTTGTGCCATTGGAAGTTTGAGGAAGAGGAGGCACATTCCAGTGCCAAAGACTATCTAGCCCGTGTGGGGATCTTGTGCCATTGGAAGTTTGAGGGAGGCACACTCCAGTGCCAAAGACTATCTAGCCCGTGTGGAACTCATGGGATCCAAGGAAGAATGTTTTGGTTTCAGACTGTAAGCTCCTGTGTGGCATTTGTGTAACAGAAGGCGGGAGATCTGTCTTTCCTATAACAGTACTGCCTCAGAACATTAAAAAAAAATGCTACTTCGCCATAGCGACTAGAATAACAAACCTCCAGGTGAGGCCTGGAGATCCCCTGGAATAACATCTGATCTCTGCACTATAAAATCAAGGAGAAATGGAAGTCCTTAAGCAGCTACAGAGCAGGGATGCTCTAGGGACTTCCATTCCTCCTGTGACACCTACCGGGCCATAGTCAGTGTGCGCCACTCAGCAGCCAGCTATATAGGCAAACAGCAGGCAAATCAGTCAGCCAACTGGTGGTCATGCATTAAAGCTATTTTTTTTAAAATGCAGGAGCTTAGTGGCATCTTAACGGGGAATACCATTGGTGAGTCCAGATGTGAATGCATCGTGATCCTTCAAGTCTGTATTATGTAGGATTGCCAGCTCTGGGTTGGGAAACACCTGGAGATTTTTTAAAGTGGAGCCTGAGGAGGGTGGGGAGGGGTCTGTACAAGATATAATGCTCTAGAGTGTTCCCCCCTCCTCCAAAGTGGCCATTTTCTCCAGGGGAACTGGCTTTGGTCACCTGGAGATGAATTGTAATAGTGGGCAGGGGTCTTGTTGTAGAAAAAGAGCTGCCGGAGCTCATTAGCATAACTCATTAGCATAACTTATTTGCATATGCCACGCCCCCTGACATCACCGGAAGTGACAGAAGGCCACACCCCCTGACATCACCGGAAGTGTGTCAGAAGGCCCGGCTACTTACCCTCCTGCTTCATCCTCATTCCCAAACGGAATGAGGATCGAAGCAGAGGGCGGGGTAAAGAAGGGGGCGGGGCTTCACCACGTGACCGCCCCGCCCCCTAGAGGTTCTCTTCCGGAGCTCCGTACCTGAGAGCTCCCCCCCGACTAGAGCCCTGATAGTGGGAGATCACCAGGTACCACCTGGAGGTTGGCAACCCTAGTTTTATGTGATCTTCATCACTATCTTGGTTTTCATGCTTTTAGATGTCTGAAGCACTTGTGTTAATGTGTGTCTAATTCTGGCAACTTCATCAATGTGCTGCTAGTGCCACCAGGAGGACGGAGCTAGTAACTGCACCTCATCTCCTCTTGAGGACAACAGGTGGCTGAATTTAGGGTTTTCGTTTCATTCTTCACAGGCGTGGCAGCACCCAAATGTATTGCCCCCAAGCCCAGAGCCACAATGGACACAGGCAAGCTTTGCCAGAGGATTCAAATCCTCTAACTTGTATCTGGATGTGTCCCTCAAATAATAATAATAAAAATCTGAATGAAGATGAAGATTTGGGAAATCTGCTCTCTTCAGAATGGCTAGTGTAAATATCCAAAACAGTTATGAAGTTGGAGCAGCTTACTGTGTGAAACAGGATGCTGGAATGGATGGACCACTGGTCTTATCCAGCAGGCCTCTTGTGAATCAAGCAATGGTTTTATTTATAACTGAACTAGATTTTTTAAAATGAAAATCGCTGCAACAGCTACTGGACTACCTCATACCAATTTGTTCATATTAGATATATTGATAAGACTGAGGGAGAAAATCCCAAAGATGGTAGAGTCTCATGTCAGGGAAAGGGGGTCACCCCTACACAGGGCTTTTTTTGTAGAAAAAGCCCAGCAAGAACTCATTAGCATAATAGGCTACACCCAACAGCAGAAACTCATTAGCATATTAGGCCACACTCCTTATATCACAGCTCATTAGCCTATTAGGCCACACCCCCATGCCTTCCATTGGTTTGCCTGGGTGCCCCGTGACTGCGGGGAGCTTGGGCAAGCTGGCCCTTGGACAGGCTGGGGAAGGCACCGGGAGGCATTTAAATGCCTCCTGATCCTCCCAGGGGGGGCCCTGGCCCGCCCACCTCAGAGTCGCCAGGGGGGTCGCTCTCCAGGCCTTCCCTCTGTAGCCACGCACATAGAGGTTTTGGCTGTAGATGTGTTCCTGCCCAAAAATAGCCCTGCCCCTACATAATATAGGGATTTCTCCAGGCGTGCTGGGGGAAAAAAACAAAGACCAGTTTGTACGTTTAAGAGAGAGAGAAACCACCATAGTATCCTAAGAAGGACTGAGCATGGTTTAGGAAGCACAGGCTGCTAAGGGCAGTTGAACAGACCGGGTAAAGGGAGAAGAAAATAGAATAGGATGATGAAATTGGCCCTTTTCAGGCTGCCAAGTGCTTACAGAACCCTGGAGATGCTAATTTAAATCAGCGGCAGATTTCCCAGTTGTTTATGCCTCCCATGATTCCTTGTTGGTCCCGACTTCTAGTTTCTTAGCAGCAGTATTTTTAGGACAGGACCAGAGAGCTCCAGTTTCAAGTTCTCACAGAGCCCCGAAATTCAGTGGGCCTACCTCTTGGCCTGTCCTCCTTTTTAAAAATAAAAAAAAAAATCACTGGAGGGATATTTTTTATTTTGCAAATACTACAAAAACTATAAAGAAATATTAGGGAAGGGACTACAACTAAGGATAAAGGAAAGCAAACCACACTAAACTAAAACCCCGAGAGGAGGAGATCTTTTCACTGTTAGTAAAATTGTTAGTACTATAAGTGTTAATATCACAATATACTTGTAGAGTTCTTGCTTATAACAGTTCACTATTTATATGTTATTTTATTAGTTGTTATGAGAGAAGTCTCTGATCATCTTCTTGTTCTTCGCTTCAAAAGGCCATTTTCCAAGTCCTTCTGCCTTTACTTTGGCTTTCTGTCTCTGAAATCGTATACCACTCTGGCAGGTCCTGCACCCTTCTCTGCCGCAGAGTCCTCTTCCGTTCCAGAGGTAGCAGAGTCACTAGACTTCGTTTCTTCCTCTTTGGACTCTTCCTCTGTCCCCAGCTGATGTCTCAAAAATTCTTTAGCTTTAAAAGTGGAGTCTATCTTCTCTCTTCTATCGTTGATCTTAAAGATGACACCCTCTCGAACC
>NW_015167549.1:564603-568809 GCF_001447785.1 Gekko japonicus
GGGGGGGGGAATCGCTTTGCAAACTACTCCATTTTATTCAGAACTCACGTTCATTGTCAGTCAGTTTCTCTGACCACGCTCGGTTTTACGCCATTCCGCTCGATCTCTGGTGCTTGTCCTGGTCAGTCCAGCTTGTGCCCAAAGGCCACTCAGCGACTGGACCGTCGGGGCGGAGGGGAGCCTCAATTCTCCGGCATTACGCCATCGAAGAGGCTACCCCTCAAAAGCCCCCTGGCCTGGAGCCTATCACAAAGGCTCCGCGGGGGTGTCACTTGAGGTGGCACCCCTCCAGGCCGCTGGTGTGCGATTCGCCCTTCCCCGTTGTGGGGAGAGCGTCCGCCATCACTGTTCCATAGACCGGAAGTCTTGGCCTGTCCTTCTTCACAAAGCTGTTGTGAGGATAAAATACGGAGTGGGGGGGGGACCCAAATGACACAACCACGAGCTCCTTGGAAGACTCGAAGGCAGGCAAGCAAGCGATGAAACAGAAAACATCATAGACCCGTTTTCATTTCAAGACTAGTTATCAAGGTTAGATTCTTGGAATTTAAAAAAAGAACTGATCCGTAGACTTGGAGGATGAAGCAGGACCTGGGATGGAGTCTTCTGAGTAGTGCTGCCAACCTCCAAGTGGTGGCTGGAGATCTGGGATTACAACTGATCTCCAGGAGAAAATGGCTGCTTTGGAAGGTGGACTCTATGGCCATGATACCCCATCGAAGTTCCTCCCCTCCCTGTATCCCAAAGTCCCCAGCAAACTCACATGGCAGAGTGGGGATTCAGACCTGGGTCTCCCAGATCGAAGTTAGGCACTCTAATACACCAGCTAAATCAATGCTTCCTTAGTCAATGTCTGTGCTGGATGCGCAGTATGGGTCACAACACAGCGTGGGCCAGGGGGACAGATAAATGTGTTCCATCACATGTGGCCTTCAACCAAGAAAGGACTTCCAGCAATAGAAAGCAACGTGTGAGGTGAGGGCTTCTTTTCTTTAGTGGGCATGGTAGCAACACAAGGCATAACTGTAGGACCTGATGCCATGCAAGACACACCTAGACACTCAGCAGGTGCACACCATCATAGTGACAATTTAGCCACTTCCATGGGAGGGGACATGGCTCAGTGGAAGAGCATCTGCTTTGCATGCACAAAGCCCCAAGTTCAATCCCCAGTGTCTCCAGTTGAAAGGACCAGGTAGGAGGTGATGTAAAAGACCTGCACCTGAGACGCTGGGGAGCCAGTGCCAATGTGAGTAGACACCACTGATCCTGATGGATCAGTGGTCTGATTCAGTATAAGTTAGCTTCATGAACTTGGTATCTCCGGCAAGGATGGTCGGCTGTGTCTCAGTGGTGGAGCAAAGCAGAAGGTCACAGGTTCAATCCTCAGCATCTCCACTTAAAAGGGACAATTAGTAGGTGATGTGGAAGACTTCCACCTGAGACCCTGGAAAGCCACTGTCAATCAGAGTAGACAAGGCTGATCCTGACAAGCCAAATGTCTGGCAGTATAAGGTAGATTCATGTGTCAGGACTCCATGTCCTTCCATCGAAGGAAGTCCCTCACCGTGCAAAAACAACTTTTTGATCCTGTGAGCATTTAACACCACAGGCTGACCAGACAGGGTCTTACGGTCTTGAAAACCTGTGTGTTTTTCCCCGCCGTCACTTTTTAATACTTGTAACATCCATCCTAACAAACAGTTCTGACGAGCTCAGAGCCTGCACAATGTTTTGTCCTAGATTTGAATCCAGCACCAACTGAGAGCTAGCGTGGTGTAGTGGTTAAGAGCAGAGGACTCTAATCCGGAGACCCGGGTTTGATTCCCCACTCTTCCTCCACATGAAGCCTGCTGGGTGACTTTGGGCCAGTCACGGTTCTCTCAGAGCTCTCTCAGCCCCACCTGCCTCACAAGGTGCCTGTTGTGGGGAGAGGAAGGGGAAGGCACTTGTGAGCCACACTGAGACTCCTTAAGGTAAAGAAAAGTGAGGTGTGTGTGAAAACCAACTCTTCTTCGTCTTCTTCTTAGAGCCTAACAAGATTTTCGTCAGCTGCCCTTCCTCAGATACTGAAATCTTGCTCTTCTCCTGCAGACCAACATGGCTACCCAAATGAAACCATATTTTGTGTCCTTTCAGTTGGCCCTAAGTCAAGGCATTACATGGCTCCCCACCCCTGTTCTGGGTTTCGTGTGAGGCCATGAGACTGCTTACAACTTCTTTTTCTTTACCCAGCCCAGTATTTTCCAAAAACGTTGACTTTTTCCCCAGTCACCTTGTGGGGAGGATTACAGCTAAGTAGGATGCCTGAAGGAATACATCACCCACAGATGGTTTCCACAGTAATTAGACCAGCTAGATTTTTCAGTTCTTGGTTAGCGAACGGCAGCTGTGAGGTCCCTTACTGTTGGTGGCGTCACCCATTCTGTGATACTCTAATTCATCTTGATTCTGATCATTGCCAAAGGCCTGTTTACACTGGAGAAAGTGCTGGTAGCTTGGCTCCCCCCCCCCTTCCTGCTTCCTTCTGCACATTTGAAGGATGCAAATAGGGGAAAAGGTATCATCACCTTTAGAAGAACCTGCAAGTCAGCGTGAATCTGAAGTTCCACTGCGTCTTCTTTTCAGATCTGTAGGTGAACAATAAAACCTTTCACACCCACGTTGTTCCATGTGGCACTGTGAGAACTCATAACAGCGAGAAGCACTTATCAGATTTCAACTTGTGAAGGGATATTAAAAGATAATTATCCCTTTTCTTTCAATTACACCGAGCACTGGCGAGTCTCTTGCTATGGAGAGAGATGACAGTCATCATGGAAGTTAAGTTTTCTCAGCAGGTGCCGACTTGGTTTCGAGCTTTGTTTAAAAGCTGAAGAATGCTCATTTTCCAGACAGGCAGATGGAGAGCCTTTGCTCAGGGCAAAATAATATTTCTTGCTCAGATCCCCCATACGAGATAATTACTAATACGCTGGCACAAATTCCCTGCGTAGAAACAAATCGCACAGTGATCAGGTTGGCTTCTCAGGCACCCCTGCTGCACTGCCCAGCCTTTATTATTTTTTAAAAAGAGCATATCCATACCAACATTGTTTCAAAATAAATGCTTTAGGAAGCGAAGAGCGTGGCTCCTGAAGACTCTGGGGCTGCTGGAGTCTCAGAATCGGTCACATTTTTATCAAAGCCAGCGTGGGTAGGGTTGCCAAGTCCATCTTCCACCCCGAGCGGGGGACTTTGGGGGCGTTCCTGGAAGGGGTGGGGCATCCCCAACATGATGACGTCACGTTAGGGACGTCTGCCGCCCCCCCCCCACCCGGCCATGCGCCGGATCTCCAGAAACGGCAGTTCCTTGCACTTAAAATAGCCGACAGCCGGCGTTTCCCCTTTAAGAGAAGCTGCGTTTCCCTTTTAAGAACGAAGCTGGCTTTTCCCTGCAAGCTTGCGGAGTTGGCGCTTGGGATGAAACACGGGTTGCACACCCTTAAAGGGAGAGAGGTGGGTGGCTGTGGGTGTTGGGGGTGGGGCTTTCCCCGCCGGCCCCCCTTTAAGAATAGCTGCGTTTCCCTTTTAAGAGCACGAAGCTGGCATTTCCCTGCAAGCTTGTGGAGTTCGCGCTTGGGAGGAAACACGGGTTGCACACACTTAAAGGGAGAGAGATGGGTGGCTGTGGGTGTTGGGGGTGGGGCTTCCCCCGCCGGCCATCTGGCTGGCGGCGGGTAGAACCCCCCAAAAAACGGGGGACCCCTGGCAAACCGGGGGGGTTGGCAACCCTAAGCGTGGGGTAGGGGGGATTTCTTAAGTTGGGAGGGGGGCTTTAAATAATTCAGAGGACACCGAAATTAAAATAAAAGGGTGTGTTTTTAAAGCCCTGGAAGCCCAGTATCGCCGAGCTGGCCTCTGCCAGCGCTCCGGCTGGGCACCCAGGCACAGGGAGGAGAAGGGGAAGAAGAGGCGCAGGGAAAAGGAGAGGCAGAGAAGGAGGAGGAGGAAGAGGTGCCCCAGCCCAGCCAGCTTCTGAGCACCAACAAGGGTTCCTGCCGGCCCACTCACCGGGTTGCCTCACACTGCTTCCTCACCTGGGAGACCTGTGCCACCAACCGCCAGCTTGGGACCCCCCAGCCCCTCTTCCCCAACATGCCCTGGAAGCCGAGTGCAACGGAGCTGACCTCTGCTGGCACTCTGGCTAGGTACCCGGGCACAGGA